>NW_005187613.1:7595-19363 GCF_000239375.1 Pundamilia nyererei
CATTCACGTTGTTGTAAAAAGCACGATAATATATTAAGTAATCCAAAGTATTCAGAATACGTTACTCTCATTGAGTAACGTAACGGAATACGTTACAGAATACATTTTGGGGCATGTATTCTGTATTCTGTAATGGAATACATTTTAAAAGTAACCTTCCCAACACTGCCTGTTTGTCCTGATATAGAAGCGTGTGCGATGGAGTTTTTAGTTGATGCTTGAACCAGAGCAAAGGCTGCAAACTGCTGTAGTGGGATCTGAACCACAGCAGATGCTGATGTGTTTGACTTCCCTCACAGTTTGACAATCACGAGTCAGCATTCCAGCCGATCTCTACATTACTATGGAGTTTTACCATGTACTGTATGTATATGTGTGTTTCATGAGGGCATGCGTGTATTTCCAGGGTAATACTGTCATACTGTTTTTGTCCCTCTTCATTGCTGAACTATGTGTTCACCTCCGTCTCTACACACATCCACACACACACTCGCTCTCCAGGTCAGAACCATGAAAGGCATCCGCAGCCTGCAGCAGTTTGGAAGCGCTCCCATATACTGACAGCAGAATTAGGTCAGAGCGTGAATGTGGCAACAGGGAGATGCAGATGTATGCGCACACGAGTCAATACAGCAGTGCAGTAACACAAAAACAAAAAACATGAAAGAGACTTGATCAAAACTCTTGGCCCTCGGCGTTTTCTGTTACACAGAAAGGCAAGATTCTAATAAACATGAAACAGCTTTCTTTTGATTCAGAAATAAAGCAAACCTTCACAATAGTTTGTTTTCTCTGAACATGCCAATGCTTCTTTGGATTTCATCCCGTTTCTATCTGCATGCAGTTGCTGACTTCAGAGATGACGGGAGACACATTCAGACTATTTAGATGGATGCTGTGTGCTGGCATTTGGACCGGCTCTTCATGATTTCATTTGGCTGAAGATGCAAAGGTTGAAAGTGTTCATTCAGAGGCCCGGCTCTCAGTCTGCACACACAGACTTCAGTCTTTGCAGTCGAGTTTCTCTGCTTTTAATGGTTTTACGCGCCTTATACAATATAAATCAGAATACTTTATTAATCCCGAAGGAAATTAGGGACCTTGAGGCAACTGACATTGTGACTTGGTGCTATATAAATAAAACTGAATTAAACTTAGAGCTGACCTTTAGTAACTATGTGTGGCTTTTTAAGGGCAGGTATGTATGTGTCCGAGCAGTAATCGCTGCATAATTGTAGTATTTCTTCAAGATTTGAAGGTACAATATCAGGATGCAGCCCTTGTGAGCCAAAGTAGATCTTTGGATCTTTACTTTGGAATTCTAAGAATATAACATTCCAGTTTCTGGAGAAGTTCCTGAAGAACATCACAGAAAGCTGGTTTCGTTGGACAGACCTGACCTCGGGAGGCTGGATTAAAATAGGAGGCTTGCAGTAGAGATGAGGAGCAGTCCAACACTGATGAACACAAAACAAAACAGTGTAGCCCAGTGGTGAGACACGGTTCAAGCAGGAGCCTGATGATTATTTGGCAGCCTTTTGTCTGGGATTATAGATTAATGAACTAAATACACAGCTTATCTGATCATCTGTATTAACATTAAATCAATGCCTTACAGCTTATACTCTGAAACTGATGCTTACTTGGTGTTTGCTGCCTGGAACCTTTAAAAAGTACCCAGGATGCTTGGGGACTCTTTCGGTCCGAACACGCTTTAGAGGAAACGCAGGTGGGTCACCACAGGCCTCCTGCTCGAACATTTCTGATTATCCAAAATGAAACTTTGTCAAAGCTTCAAAATATTGCTCTGAAATTTTAGCTTTATAAATCAAATATTTAAAACTGGTCCCCTGACCCAGTTCTAGGCCTTTGCCTCACACACTGAAGTCTGATGTTTGACCATGAATATCTCAAAAACTCTTAAAGATGAAAGCCTGAAATTTTCACTTGTCTTTCTTACCATCAGAATTGATCCAGATCTGTAATTTGGGACCTACATGTCGAAAATATCTGAGTATTAGCTTGCTAATCTATTAAAAAGGGGCAATTTCTGAATGGTACATACTTGTATTTCACAATAAGGCAAAAATAAAGCAGTTCAGGAAGAGACAACCAGGAACTGGTTCTAACTGTGTTGGAAGATTTTGAGTTTCAACGATCCAGCGATGAACAGCAGACACCTCCTGGCTTAAATGCTGATCGTCTTAATGAGACCCAGGTGTCTCATCTCCCGAGGGCGTGGGCCGAGGGCGTGAACCCGCAGTGAGCTCCGCCCCGGCGAGAGAGAAGAGGGCAGAGAGAGAAGAGGGGAGGGAGAGAGGAAGATAGAGAGACAAAAACAGAGAGAGCGTGCCGTACACTTTTGATGCCAAGGACTGCTGTGTGGCACATTTTGTACATTTGTCAAAAGTATTTGACACTGTAGATCATAACCTGTTATATCACAGACCTTTCCCTACAGACCAAACTATTCACTGGTTTTCAAATAATCTTTCTGATCGTAAGCAGTTTGTTACACTCCATGACTGTTCTTCTTACTCAAACACTTGTTGTAATGACTAACTGCTCCTGACATGTTGGAGATGTTTGCTCTTTATACAGTAAAGTTACAGCAGGATACAAATAACATCAGGCTGATCCTGCCACGATTTGTTCCCTCGGTTCAAATCACAGACTAACAGGATCTCACAGCTGTTTATGTTTTTGAACCTATTTTGCACAGAGAGGCATTTTTTGACAAATGTATTGATGCAATGTTGAATATTATTACACAGGAAAAAAACAACTACAGTAAAATAATCCCACCGTGACGCCTCTGCCTTTGTAAATGGAGGGACAGTAACTGCTGTAAAGCTGCAGACAGTCAGATTAACAGTATTTAGTCTCTATCTGCCATTCTGCAGTTCATCTCCTGTAAACAATAACGTGGCCACAGCGTGACGTGAAAAAAGGCACATACCTTTGACGTTGCGTGATGAACTCTGCATTCCTCGTCCGCAAAAAAGTAGTTTTAAAAATCTCCATTCTCGGTGATTCGAAACACTGTTTCCGTGTGGACGAAACAGCTGCGTTGTCAAAAACACCCGTGTAGGTGCGGACGCAGCGTAAAAGAGTTAGTGGTTTATTTTCTTACTACCTGTCATTTATTGCAGATTGCTTGTATTTGCTTAATTGTTTACTAAATGTTTGAGGTGTGAAATAAACCACAGTGGAGTTTGAAAACATGAAAACATATCGGTGGTTGGAGGATGGTTTTTGTTTTTTTTTTGTTTCTTTTGTTTTGTTTGTTTTTTTTGGGGGGGGGTTTAGGTGGTGGGGTGCATGAACATTTTTCTTGTGAAACAAAGGGGGGGCCTAGCAAAAAAAGTTTGGGAACCACTGATTTATATGAACACTCCTGTTAGTCTCCAAAAACTGATTCTGTTCATCTGGATGTTTTCAGTGGGAGAAACGTTTCGTCATCATCAGCTGACGTCTTCAGTCCCAGCTGACTGCAGGTTCCAACCTTATAAACAGGACATTTGCATAATGACTGAAACCAGCCCACTGAAGCAACAATGGGCTGGGAGGCCAGCTCCTTAATCATAAATATGCAAATTCTCATGACCATTGATCAACAACCACTGATCAATGTCCATGAGTCCCATTCACAGAGAGTTGGGGAATGGCTGCAATCACAGCATTGTAAGATGGTGACAGACGTACCCTTAGGCCCCTCCTCCATTCAGAGATGGTCTTTCCCTTTTCACGTAAATGGCCTCCTTGACTCCGCCCTCAAACCAGCGTTCCTCCCTGTCCAGGATGTTACATCCTCATCATTGAAAGAGTGTCCACTGGCCTGTAGGTGTAAACAGACTGCAGAGTCCTGGCCTGACGAGGAGGCTCTGCTGTGTTGGTCCATCCTCTCAGCCAGAGCTTGTTTGGTTTCCTCGATGTATAAATCCTGCACTTAACAGCGTACACTATGTTACTCTGTTTGTGTCGGGGACCCGATCCTTGGGCTGGACCAGTTTTTGGCGCAGCGTGTTTTGGGGTTTAAAAGCCACAGAGACCTGGTGTTTAGAGAAAATGTGTCTCAGCTGCTCCGATACTCCTGACACGTACGGGATCACTGCAGGTTTACACTTGGGCGGCGATTGTCCTTCTCTCCTGGATCGGCTGGAGCTTTCTTTAGGCGCCTTCCCAGCTTTGACAAAAGTCCAGCTGGGATAACCACATTTACTCAGGGCCTTCTTGTCAGTGGTTGTTGATCAATGATCATAAGAATTTGCATAATTAAGATTAAGGAACTGACCTCCCAGCCCATTGTCCCTTCAGTGAGCTGGTTTCAGTCATTATGCAAATGTCCTGTTTATAAGATTTGTGGAAACCTGCAGTCAGCTGAGACTGAAGACGTCACTTGCATGAGTGACGAAACGATTCTCCCACAAAACGCTACGTAAAAATGAACAGAATCAACTTTTTGGAGATTTACTTTCCTGGATGATTGAGATGCATCAAGACTCCTGTTAGTCCTTTACAGATGCTGGACGCTGTTTATCATGGAGCACTGAGATTCATTCATATAAAGCGCCTTGAGGCGACTTTTGTTGTGATTTGGACAGAGATTTAAAAGAGGAGTGAAAGAAGCATCTATGTCCACTGTGAGCGACCATCTTTGAACAGAGGCGGGGGTTTACAACACCAACTCTCTGCCATCTATAATCCAGTTTTGAGATCCTTCCCAGACGCCTTAACGCCCACTCACATCCTGGAAAATCTGACCTCAGGAATTCGCATGATAAGGTGGGGCCAGGTTTCACAATGAACACACCCGAAACTGGCTGATTGGGACCCACACCCAGTTTCACACCTTGGCTCAGGCGATTAGAGGATCATCAGGGGGTCCTTTTGTGTTGTGTGTCTCACTGTGTTGTGTGTCCACATTCTTAGACTTAAGAGCTTAAAAGCTCCTCTCCTCCTCTCGTGGTTCTAGTGAAACTTACATAATCTACAGCACGCCAAAGCTAAATAGCATGGCTGTCTACCATCATTACCTACTTCAAGTTACGTTAGTGGGAGGCGTTCAGTGTCCTGCTTCTTCTTTTGACTGGTCACTTTTGGATTGCAGATAGCTCTATAAGAAGCTGCATTCCGCTTGGCCTGTCAGTACCTGTCAGCTGCCTCTAAAGTCCCACAGGCTAACCAAGCCCAGTAGGACTCCTCCTTCAGCTTGGTGGCTCCCCTCAACTCAGGTGACCACCATTTGGTAAGGGGGTTACCACCACGACAGGCACCAGCTGACTTGTGGCCGCAGCTCCGTGCAGCAAATTCGGCAACGGTGCTGAACATGGTCCATTCGGCCTCAATGTCCCCAGTCTCCTTTGGAATGCTGTTGAAGCTCTGCCGGAGGTGTGAGTTGAAGATCTCGCGGACTGAGGCCTCTGCTAGACGTTTCCAGCACCCCCTCACTGTATGTTTGGGTGCGCCAGGTCTGTCAGGTCCACCAGGTGGTGATCAGTTGACAGCTCAGCCCCTCTCTTTACCCGAGTGTCCAGAACAAATGGTCGCAGGTCTGGTGATATGATTACAAAATCGATCATCGACCTGCGGCCTAGAGTGTCCTGGTGCCACGTGCACTTATATTCACTCTTATGTTCGAACAGGGTGTTCGTTATGGCCAAACTGTGGTTTGCACAGAAGTCCAATAACAAAACACAGCTCGGGATCAGATCCGGGAGGCCGTTCCTCCCAATCACGCCCTTCCAGGTCTCACTGTCATTGCCCACGTGAGTGTTGAAGTCTCCCAGTAGGACAACAGAGTCCCCAGGAGGAGCACCCTCAAGTGCCCCACCCAGGGACTCCAAGAAGGCCGAGTACTCTGAACTGCCCCTCGGCGCATAAGCACAGACAACAGTCAGGACCCGTTCCCTGACCCGAAGGCGAAGGGAACAAACCCTCCACTGGGAGAAACCCCAACATACCAGCAGCAAGCCGAGCGGATACCAAGATACCCACCCCAGCCCGACGCCTCTCACCAGGGGCAACTCCAGATTGAGACAGAGTCCAGCTCCTCTCCAGGAGACTGGTTCCAGAGCCCAGGCCATGCGTTGAGATGAGCCCACTATATCTAGCCGGTACCTCTCAACCTCACGCACTAGCACAGGCTCCTTCCTCACCAGAGAGGTGACATTCCATGTCCCAATTGCCAGTCTTGGTAGCCAGGGATCGGTCCGCCAGGGCCTCCTCTCCTGGCCGCCGCCCGACTCACATTGCACCCGACCCCTACGGTGCCTCCTGTGGGTGGTGGGCATGCAGGTAGAGATGGGCTCCTGTCCCTTTTTCGGGCTGTGCCCATCCGGGCCCCATGGACTAAGGCCTGGCCACCAAGAAAAAATGGATTCCACGTAAAAAAACAAAAACAAAAATAGGACTCTAGGGTGGATGGTGGTTATTCAAACAAACAAAAAACAAAGCCAAGGTGAAAACTAGTTGACCCACCAAAGCCTATCTCTGGACAACAGGCAGAATAGTTGTTGCTGTGGTAACAACTAATGTGGATCAACACAAAGAATAAAGAAAGAATAAAAGCCTAACTGCTCTGTTGAGCAAAAGGAAATATATGAAATCCTGCGCTCACTCACCTTTTTCTTCAAAACTAAAATTACAGACACTTGATCATGCATATAGGTGTCAGTCACTAGCTCCTGGCTCTACCACTCAGCGTTAGCAGGCAAGGAGCTAGCAGCACTCTGCAGCCCACATCCTATAAATGTGTCAGCAGCCAATCGTCTTTCCAACCTTTCGGAAGAGTGAAGACTGAAGAAATACCAGCCTTCCTTTTTGGTAAATGGTAAATGGACTGGTTCTTATATGGCTGAGCACTCAAAGCACTTTACACAACTTGCCTCATTCATCCATTCAAACAAACACTTTTTTCAAAGTGTCTGGTCTAATTCATGACCTACAGCTTTGAAATAAGATTCTGGACTCATCGCTCACTGTGTGACAACAACAAAAGGCACCAGTCATCCTCCAACCGGTCTTCCTCCAACACCACAGTGTTTGGGATTTTCACATAGCAGTCTAAATCAGCCTTAGAAGACTTAATCTGGTGTTGGGTCTACATGCAGAGGTCTGCTCTCTTTCTCAGTGCTGGATAATTGTGTTGATCCCACAGGACCTGATCTGTGTTGGATCAAACATGTCACACTCAGAATCAGGAAACGTGCTGAACAGCATTTCTTCAAGTCCCCGTCATATGCATCTTGACAGGATTACAGGAAGCAACTACTTTTTTCAGTAGTGTATTATTGTAAAGCACATTTGGTTTCCCTCCTCGTCACATGTTCTCAACACTCTCTCAGCTATTTTTCACAGTCCATCTGCTCAACACTTAGTGTGGAGGAAACAGCTCATGATGGAATTTATTGTACTTAACTAAGAGCTTTGTTAGATGTTTGGATTTCTACTTTTCTACTTCAGTTTCTAATTCTGTACTTATTCATTCAAGTGTTTGAAACTGGATTAAAGAAATGAAATACTGCAGTGGTGTCGATATCCACTACTTAAACAATGTGAATGTATATAAGGATCAGTTCATCCAGGGTTGCTGTGGTTCAAACTGATGGCCAAAGGCTGCAAAGCTAAAGCTATGCACAGTTCTCTGTCATTGTTGTTCAAGCTCTGCACAAAAGCAGATGCCCTACCCCAACACCATCACCTGGGCTACATGCAAATAATAATGAGTTTGTCCTCCGGTCACTCAGTTCAGGTTTTCCAGAGCACTGATATATTGATTGGGGTTGAATGCAGACTGACAGAGGTCAGCGCTCATTCACGGTGCATTGCTTTAATCCAACAGCGGCACTGCCAGTACATTTTGATGATCATGGCTGGGCCTCCTTAACCACGAATTGCTGCATAAGTGCAGGTCTGAGATGGCAAAAGGAACCTGCAGGAGAGGGAAAATATAGAAAAAATTAAATAGAAATTAATTTTGAAAAGATGCACTTTACTGATGCAACCATGAAATCAAACCATTCTGCACCTCCCAACTGATCAACAATAACAAGCCTAATTCGGCTTTTTTATTTCATCGATTGATAAATGATTTATTTAACTGAACTGGTTTCAGCAGATAAGTATAATGAATTTGCATTTTTCTACCAAAACAAAGTTTCCAATATTAGATGTTATATCCTAGTAATTTATCGAGCACTGCCTCACATCCTGATGAAATCACAGTTCTCGCCTATCATTTCTAAAGTCTTGGATCTCTTTGCTTCACCTCATTCCCACCAAAGTATTCAAATCTGTATCTCACTGTCTCACAAACCATTTCGAAAATATTTAGAAAACAGCTCTCTACAGTCTTTTGTGATGACACCATCGGTGAAGAAAAAAAACTTGGACTCATTAAGACTCACAGTCCTTATGATAAGCATCAATCAGGGTTCAGAACCAATCAGAGCACAGAAAAAGCTCTTACTAACGTCATGACCTGAGGATCATCATGGGGTCAAAACTAATGATGCCATTAACTGTTGGATGTCTCCGAAACTTTTAGGACGGCAAAGAAACAAGACACAAACAAACACAGTTCATCATACATTTCTCTGAAAGCCTTGGCACGATTAGTGACCCATCTCAAATTGACTCTGAGAAATTGATCCACACATTCGTATCAAGTAGGTGAGATTATTGCCACACTCTATTTGCAAGGGTCTCCAAATCACAATACCACAACCAGAAGCTTTACAGGTACATTTGACCACACTGAAGCACTGAATGTAATACAGAATAACCCTGAAAATTCTTCTTTTAGTTAGCAAAGCTCTCAGTGGTTTGGCCCCCAGTACACCTCGGACATGCTCGCTGTCTACAACCCAGTCAGACCCCTCAGCTCATCAGGTTCAGATCTGTTCCCAGAACCGGATCTCAGTCAGCGGAGGCTGCTTTCACTTATTGTGCTGCTGTTCTTTACAACAAGCTGCCTGCTGACCTGACATCAGTTACATCTGCATTCACACAGGCCTGCACTCAGTAGGTGTTATTGCTGTTTTCATTGGCTTCAGACAAAGTTTTTTCTGTGTTAAACACATTGAGTTTTCATGTAATGAAATGTTCAATATGAATAAAATCTGCTCTGATAGCTGTCTTTAGTCTGTGGGGGTTTCTGGGTCCGCTGGTTCTTGTTCTCCTCTTCACAGACTCTCTGTGGGGTCCAAGTCAGGCAAGTTGACTAGACAGTCAAGCAAAGCATTCGGTACCAGTCGTGGCGCTGTGGGGAGGCTCTACGTAGGTCCTGCTGGAAAAGGAAATCAGCGTCTTCACAAAGCTAGTGAGCAGATAGAAGCATGAAGAGGCAGACACCAGCAGAGGGTCACTCCTCCTCCACACTCTAGATTTCTAAATGAAAAGTAAAATTTACTTTGATTTGAAAAGAGGACTTTGGACCAGCTCCTTTTCTCCATAAACTCAACCTCAATCTAGAGGATTAGTTCCTGCTTAGGTCAAAGGTTCCCTTAGACAGCAAGGTTGAAGGAACCTGAAGCTGCTCTTCAGATGTCCCGTGTGTTATGGAGGGGGTGGGACTCATTGTCCATGATTACCAGCAGTCTTGTCCACGTTCTGTCACTGATCGCCTCCTCCAGGGTTTCGAGCTCTGTGCCAACAACAGACTGGGCCTTCCTGATGAGTTTGTCTGCGTCCTTTGCTTTGATGACTGCATAACAAAATCAGAGATAATGAGACATGGGAAGGAAAGCTTACACAAGGCACGAGGACTATCAAAATAAGACAGGAAACACGACAAACAAAGAGACAGAAACCCAAACTCAAGACACACAAACTTGATGCAATAAGCACATGTTCAAGTTCAAGGAGACTGGAGGGAAACGCTAAAGGGAACCTTAAGCAACCTAAAGTCATCTAACATATTACGAGGTAACAACAATACGGGAATCAGAAAAAGTCATAAGCAGAAGGAAGCAAAGCTGCACCAATCGAAACTATAGATAAAAACAATAATGAGTTAACAAGATTCAAAACAGAACTCGTAGTCTTTGTGTGATCAGTACAACTAAAATCAAAACTGATACCAGTCTCTTTCCATTTATTGAAGGGAAAGTCAGAGACTCACCCCAACAAACACAGAGTAACACAGCTTGTATAGTTGTTACAGTGATGCACCAACTGACAAACCTGCTGCAAAAACACATCATTAATTTGTGATTATATCTCTCCAGTGTGCTGTGAGCGCTTCTTATCCCACGAAAACTGAATATTTTTCAGAATATTAGAAGGCAGAGGAGCTAGCTTCCTGATGGATTCCTTCACATTTCCCGATGTGATGTGACACATCTGATTAGGGTTATTATTATAACATTATTATAACAGGTTATTATTACATTCACAGTAAATGTTTCTTTAAAACCTTTAATAAGAAGCGTTGAGAACTATCTACATGCTGGCAATGTGACTGCTGTCCTAGAAATGTACATGTGTACTTTATGAGGAGTCTTTATAATGCAGGACTGTCGTAAGCTCAGTGAATCAGATGTAATTATTCTCTTAATAAATGACTGTTTTTATGTCATATTATGAGGTAACGCAGTGATTGTTTATCCCCTCGCCTGCCTCTGAGGTCTCTCTCTGGGATCAGTCATAAGACTCCAGTTTTGCTTATTTCGTGTTTTGTATAACATAACAGACGCTGGAACAGATAAACAGATAAACAGGATGGCAGAGGACGTCAGTAGGCAGCGCACACGCCGTCAAATTATATTTCTATTTCAAGGTCTTCCCACTCATTAAGAGCCAAGAATTCATTATCAAATCTCTTTGTGTTGCTGTGTCCTTGTGCGCAGTTCAGTAAATACAGACACGGTGTTAGCACCAAAGCAGCGCCGCCTGTCATATCATCAGTAAAAGCACGGTGTGTGGAGGGCTGAACTATTGCTTTCCCACATTACGAGCTAGAGCTAGATATTATCATTAATTATGGTTGTCTACACCATCATAAAACACTAAATGAACTGAATGAAAAGACGGAATAAATGTCTCCCACAGATGTGTGCAATCAAAAGGACGCATTTGTAACAAACATATAAGCATAAAACATTTCTGATGCTCCCCACACAGCAGGTTATCATCTCATTCCAGTTCCTTTAAAAACACGCTCCACACGCTCCATTTCAGGGCAAAAATAACGTGTTGCCTTTCATGTTTAACACATCAAAAGTTTCAATTTATTCTTCCTGAACAAGTTCTGTTAACCAAAGCCAATCTCTGTGTTTGAGAGGGAGGGGGGCTCTTCTGAACTCTCACACTGTGCAAGAGATGTTGTGCAAATTCAAAAACGCCCACTGCCATCTCCACTCTCTCTCATGCACAATCACTTACGGTTGCTTCAAGTGAAATACACATTTTCCGTGTAAAGTTTCCACAAACAATATGAAATGCACAAAGTGCACTATGTGTATCACATCGTTTAATGAAGTCTAACTGCTACAACTTCATTCAGTGATACAGTGAAACGTTTTAATGTCCCACAGTACAAATTTGGTGTCATTGTCTAATCTGATCCACACAATAATCCAAAAATAATCCACAATGACTCCTAAAATAAGGACTAAGATTATGTTTTCAAGGACAATCTCTTTGTTTGACAGGAAGGAAAGAAACCTTAAGAGGCTAAGACGGGGAGGTGGGGCGAAAAAGAGGAAATCAGTGAAAAGAACGGAGAATGTTTAAGCATCCAAACAGCAGTGGCGTGTCTAGAAAAT
>NW_005187613.1:32575-34332 GCF_000239375.1 Pundamilia nyererei
GACCTTCCGGTTACAGATGCGATTCCCAACCCCCTGAGCCACGGTCGCCCACAGCACTGTTGTGTGATCCATTGTTGTAGAGTAGGCCAGTTTATAAGTGCTCAGGCCAATAAGAATCAAATTTTATTCCCAAAAACATTTTCTGTCAACAGGAATCCAAGTCCGTTTACAACAGCTGAATGGTTGGAATTAATTAACAATGGAACAAAATTAATCACTAATTTACCACCGGGTGAGCCACTGTGTCACCCCTGAAACTGTAGCTGTGCACACGCCACACAAGCTGCTAACTGAACTAAGAAACAATGTCCAGAGCTGACGATAAATGCATTTAATTTAATTCATTTATTATTTATTTATTTTACACATTAACAGGTTTCAGGTTGTATTGACAAAACATATATGCATGTGTAACCAGGCATGTTTTTAACGAGTATCATAAGACACTTCAGTGCTTTTCATGAATATGTTTAACACATTTTTGTTTTTCACATAAACACATTTGATTCATGTCTGTTATCTTTTACCTGGCAGTTAGTTTTATCATGTAAAATTGTAACAAACTAGGGAAAAAGAATCGCATGTCAGATCATTTCTGTGTCCTTTCTGCATTATAGTTGTACACAGTGTCCACTGCTGTTTGTTGTTCTGCATGTGGCTGCTCCAATCACTCAGATTAAAGTACATGTATATAGATTAACGATAAACATGTATATGGATCGAAAGGAGCCCATTGAGGTGGTTCGGGCATCTGACAAGGATGCCTCCTGGGCGCTTCCCGGGCGAGGTGTTTCGGGCATGTCCCACTGGGAGGAGGCCCCGGGACAGACCCAGGACACGCTGGAGAGATTATATCTCTCGGCTGGCCTGGGAACGCCTTGGTGTTCCCCTGGATAAACTGGAGGAGGTGGCTGAGGAGAGGGAGGTCTGGGCTTTGCTGCTTGGGCTGCTGCCCCCGTGAACCGGCCCCGGATAAGCGGAAGAAAATGGATGGATTAACACAACAGCAAATACATACATGTGTACCAGGTTCTCCAAAGGGTGACATGATGGTGACGAGTTGCATCTTTTTTATTGTTTATGGTCTGAACTATGATAAATATTCTTCAGCCTTAAACTTAAACCAACCTCCTGTGTTCAGTCTTTGTCTCTGCGGCTCTGTTCACTGTGGTAAACGTAAAGGAAACATGCTCTTATCCAAACAGACTCAGTGTCTGTATGCAGCCATCTGTAGCACAACTTCATCATGGAAATAAACTCTATTCGAGGTTTGTTAACATACAGCAGCTCATACTGGCAATGAGACGTTTTACACTTCAAGAACAATAGAACCACATCTGGAGTACAACCGTCTTGGTTTAGTTTCTGTCCACATGAATAAGTCTTGGTTACACTTCTCATGGCTAAATACTGAACCAGGAGTACAGGAAACAAAAAACCTGTACATGGGTGCAGCGCGCTGTATTTGACACGTATCTGTAGTTAAAACCATCTTTGCACAGAGAGGTGAACAAATGTGCGCACACACATGCAACGCAGATGTAACAGTCCAGGCACAAATATACCACAACCAATAAATAGAGAAACAAAGTATATACAGCATTTGAAGAGAGAGTGGGAGGAGCTACATGTCATTTATAAAACAACAAATCTTTTTAGAAAATAAGTTGCAAGAGCTCTTAATGGCACCACTCAGTGACACTGACATTAATTTCTATCATTACATGCAATTGTATCAAAACTGTTGATCAGACCTT
>NW_005187613.1:35144-44240 GCF_000239375.1 Pundamilia nyererei
ACCCCAATGGCAGGCACACTCATTATATCTCTGTTTCTGTTATATTCATTTATAAGACACCTTCCTGCAGCTTTGGGCATTTTTATTCAAACTCCAGAGCCTAACAGTAGGAGTGAGGCAAACACCTACAGCTGGTGACTACAGAGGATGAAAATACAGCATAACGAGTGTGTGTTTGGCACTTTAGCCATGACGTTATTCAATCAGGCTTTGCTACTTCCCAGTGACAACATATACACATGGATGGACTTCCAGATATATCAGGAACCTTGGCTTTGCTTTTATTTTCAACACCATTTTTTTATTTCAAGTATTTTTGCCTTTTTACATTTGTCTTCACTTACTGACCACGTAGGACACTTAAAAGGAAATATGTTGTGCATCACCAGTCAAGCTAAAAATATGATAGAGTATGGTGTGACTTTTTGGCCAGTATCAGACATTTGCACTGTGTGATGCAGGCTCAGAATGCACTGATTTTAAAATGTAATTGTGCTTTTACCAAAATGTCCAAACAAAAGATTTTTCTATGAGTGTTTTCCTTTTGATTGTTTTAACCTCTTACTGTGCAGTAAGGTGCTTTGGTATCCAGGGGTCTGGAAGGTTCTCCTGGCTGTAGGACCTTCACCCTCCGTTGTGATGGCCTGTACCTCCAGCCTGTACAAACTAGCAGGGCGTAGGCCTGACACCACTAGAACATTACCATCCTGAAAGAGAGGAGACAACAAGTCAAGGAAACGAACGGGACAAAGTGTGAAACACTCATGTTGTGTGAAAGTGCAGGACGACTGAACCAGCTTTCAGCTCAGGGCCCCTGAGATTTGCCCACAGAAGAAAATAATTTTGAACTTGCATTTAAACTAGAAAAGAGAAAGCCAAGTATTTCACTGTACTATCACAAAACTAAGACACAAAGAAATCGATATCAGCAGACGGTGATTTTTGTTGCTTTTTTACATTTAATCTGATCAATTTCTCGTTTCATGTGTGAAAGCAGCTCCCAGCCTGGCAGATCCCCAAAGAAGGCATCCCCTAGAACCAGTAATAACCATGCATTACAAAGGTCAGAGACCAGTAATAGAACTGGTAGACAGACAAGCGGAGATAAGTAGCCCATGGCCTCAATACGGTGGCTGAGGATGCCAAAGAGTGGAGCGGATGAGCTCAGAAAATTAGGAATTGGAGGAGAAGAGATCAAAGGAAATTATGGACAATGTAAGAACCTGATAGATGAATGAGGGGAAACCTCAGTCAGGTAGTGATGTGGCTCGACTCTGAACTGTAGCTCAAATGATAGATGGCAGAAGCTGCCAATCTAGTGCTGGAGAAGTGAGCTGCTGCATTTTGGGAAAGAATGTTAGGGAAGAGAGAACCTGGCTAACTTTCTGCTGCATTAGTACGTAAGGGATAGACACAGGGAACCTGCCGTCGTACAGAAAGGAATCGCTGCTGATTAGCATCTGAAGGCCGGATGCAGGGAGACTGGCCAGTTCTACAGAAAATTGCTTCTGCATTTTGCGAATGAAAACTTGTTTTTTGGAAACGATAGAAAGATGCACAGAGCTGGTCTCCAGAAGGCAGAAGGGTTTCCTGCAGAGAAGCTTGTTGCTGCATTCTGCGACTGAGGGATAGAGAAAGAATCTGGCATCCCAGTTCACTGCTGAAGGGTTCACTGCTGCTTTGTATATGAAGGATCAATGCGGAAAAACCAGCATCCCAGTGGGATAGAGAGGAGGGAAACTGGCAAACCAGTGCCCCCTCTTTTTTTTTTTTGCAAATGATAGATAGATAGGTCTGTGGGCCTGTTCCAGAGCAACGTGAGTGGAGCTGTGAGCTTTGCTGGTGGGTGATCTTGTTGAATTTCACGGAGGTGGCGAGTGACCAGAGTTACTTCATAACTGAGGGTATTCGGCATTCGCCATGACGTTGAGAGTGTTTGGGTTTCTTGGATTGCCTGGAGGCAAACCGATGAAGCAGAGCTCTGTAGTTCTTCGTCTGACGTGGTGACGGACAAGAGGGCGACTGTAAGCAAATGGAAGGGTGACTGAGGGACTTTTTTTGCCTTTTCCTGCTTCAGTTCCAGCAGTGATGAGTTCCCTTCACTGTGCCTTTTCTCTATTACTGGTTTAATAGTGAGTAAAGACAGATGTCGTTATGCATCTCTCACAGACTTTAGAAAAGCTGGTGACGACCTTTAGGCCCAGTATGAGTTGAGTCACTTTTACAGGTTAAAAACTTAGATGCTCATCGTGGTTCTTTATTTGTACATTTGTACATATAACCAGCAGTCGAGGCACACTGCAACTCTCTCATCTGGAGCATCTCTCAGTCATGCTCAGGGCTTTGATGTTTTGCAATAAGGTGGATTTTGCCATACCAAGCAATACATGTATTTTAAAAACAGCACTTTTCAGATTTAATTTTCCACATTGTATAGTTTAGTAAAGTCACTTCACTGACCGGCGGTAGGATCTGGGACTGGGAGATCAGGGTGCGAGGCAGCTTGACATTGTAGTTGCGGTTAGTTGAGATGACTTCTGCCCAGGTAACCTGGTAACCAGTTAGCTGCTGGTGGGATGAAGTCATAGATATATCCCAGCTAAAGATAGCTGTCACATTGCCCCCCAGGACCTCAAAAGATGCGATCAGGTTGGTTGGTTTCACCAGGACTTTCTGAAGATTCATAGCTGAAAAATACACAACCGGACAGTCCAATGAAGTCAGATAGTGGAAAGGTTTTCCTCTCCATGAGGAAGCAAGTGGCATAAACTTCCAATCACTCACCAGAAGAAGTATAAAAACAGACAGACTGGAACATGATTATGCCTCCTCAGGCAGTTTTGAATATTATGATTCCTCTGAAATTACATTTCATGTTTACATCATTGTGTATTTATACTGCTTTTGAAATGTGAAGGGTTAAAATGGGAAAAACTATCTGGAACGTTTTCTGGCACCTTCAGGAAATGAGTAGTTAAATCTGACAGATAAATACACAATACTGAGGTTTGCATGTTGTGCTCCAGCCGACGACATCCCGATATTTGCTCAGTATTAAGAAAAGGTGTCGATGCTGTGCTACCTCAGAAGCTACTGAAAAAAGCATACATGCATTTACCTTTTAAGGTCATTTGAAGCACATCTTTTCAAACAGCTCAACAAATATCAAATCAAATCAAATCAAATCACTTTTATTGTCACATCACATGTGCAGGCACACTGGCACAGCACATGCGAGTGAAATTCTTGTGTGCGAGCCCCACAAGCAACAAATACCATCAAACAAAAGATTTTAATATGTGTACTTTGTTACTGCATCATTGTAACTAATGTAAAAGTGCTATTTTTACCAGAAGGAAAAAAATATGTTAATGTCATGGTAATGTGATGGACACTCAATGGAGAGGTGTAAGAAAGAGAGGACATGAGAGGAAGTTAAGATTTTATTTTGAAAGGTAAGGATTGCTCAACAAGTGAGATTTGATAATCTGGAAAAGTTCAATTTAATTTATATTATATAATTACACCTATATGTACTGTTGCATTATGTTTTTGTTAACTTTCAAAACTAACTGAAGCGCACAAATCTTTGTGTCATTCGAGGATTGTGTGAAAAACGGGGCAGTTTAATACAGGCTACACTGACTGGTTTGCAGTGTTGCTATTTACAGTTGCATTTGCTGCACTATTTTGCACCATGTTATCATCATAATTCTTTTCTCAGCGTTGCACTACTACACCCAGTCTTAAAGTTGTCTCACATCCCATTTCCAAGTTTAACCCCGATCATGGGTGTAAAGTTTCAAATTCCCCAAACGATGTACGGAAGGTAGGGGAGGGGCTGGTTGCATCGAGAGATTTGATTGGTCAGTAATGTTTTTATACATATGTGTGCTGTGAGTCAGGATTGTTTTGTGTCTAAAGAAAAAAAGGCTTGATTAGAAGCTAACAGAGTTGACCTCGCTGACTCGTGCTGCATTTAGAAAGTGTTGAGGTGTGCAGACACTGATAAGTAAAATGAAATAAACAAGCCATTATGCGTTTGCCTCACCGGTTTCTCTGGGACAGTTGACAGGTGTTGGACTCTTGGCCTGGATGGTGGTGCAGGGAGGCGTATGAAAGCTGGTGCCTTCTGCCAGAGGATGACTCGTCTTGCTGACTGGCTGCAGAAGGACTTTGTACTTACAGGAGAAGAGTAAGCCCTGCAGGCTGATAAAGCTCTCCTAGATTAGACAGACAGGGTGTGAGCATGGCTGACTGGAGACTGATTCCCAATTTCAGATTACTGCAACTCTTATTTCACAGCAGGCAAGGCAAAGACTAAAATCACCTGTTCACGATGCATACGTTGTCTCGTCTTATCAATAACAAGATTAATAAAAGCAGTCCTTTTTATCTGTACCACCCATGTGATGCCTTTCAACTCTGTTTTATTTTGGCTATGGAAATGAAATAATTTCACCTCCATGATCAGAATGATACTCATTTATTTGAATAGGGTTACCTTTGTACTGGTCTCCTCCACAGGGCTGGTCTGGTTGTGTCCGCAGTATTCAGGTCCCCACTGGATTCTGTAGAATTCAACCAAAGGATCTGCACACAACAAGCCAGAGAAGAAGCAATGTTTATGTTGAGTCTTGCACTTTGTTCATTAGCTGTATTATACTGCTATGTCCACGCAACCTTTAAAGTGTTTTTCTTCTTTGAACCTGCTTTTTGAAACCTAGTTATGTGATGACACAGATCAGAATGTTTTGCTCTGTCGCTTTTTCCCTCACGCTTCCTCTGAGTGCTTTTATGGAGGTTGTTAGGATGAGAGTTTATACTGTAAGGATCCACCAGCTGTTATTCACTATAATACCTGACAAGGTGACGAGATTTGAATACTCATTCATGAGATCCAATATGGTGTCTCACTCCCATTTCTGCTTTATCAGATAACATATTCACTTTTTATTTCATGACCTATAACCCTGTTTTCAGGTCCATGGTGGAGATCTAGGATTTTACTGCAGAGATTTAGGTTTTTGATTCCAACCTTGCAGAAACATTAAACCACCAGCCCTGTTGTGATTGGGGCCATTTGTGGTGTCTTCTTGTCATGTGATGACACTTGTCTCCAGTCACCAAGCACTCGCTCGGTGAACGTGTGTGCTTCCAACCACAGCCCTAAAACTTCAAATACATGAATTTATATTCACCCAAATCTCTGCAGCTTCCACTGTGCTGGATGATTCTGTCACCACCTGTCACCAGTCCTCCCAATCCTTTCTGCTATTTCGTTCTTCATCCTTGTTCTTAGGGTAAAGGTTTTAGCAGTGCTGCGCTGTGTCTTCCTTTTTTCCAGATACCTGAGCCATTATTTTTAAATGTCAGCTAACTACTGAGCTTACTGCCCCATGTACACTAATAAACCTTTACTAAACTGCTGAACTTTTAATCATTACATCTTATTTCTGACCTGTATGTGGGTTAAAGCCCAACAACAGCTTAGTGTATTCCTGCGTTTCCATATCCTGCACAGCCTTCGGGCTGCAGAGAAATAGAGCTGTTTCTAGAAGCGAGAGGTAAGAGCTCACAGTTTGCATCATTGAAAGACGGATTGTCAGTCACATCAGGGAAAGATTACGGGAGCGACTAAATCCCTCACTCCACGGGACATTTTTGCACAGTCCACTGTTTGGCAGGTCATCATAACTCTTTCCTCCCCTGTGTTAACTGTGAGTGTGGTACAGAGCATTTATTTAGTTTTTAACTTTGAGTCTGTGTTCATGAAATTGTGTTTTTGCTCTGTATACTTTAGTTTTGTGCAGTTTGGCACTGACTGCTGTGATGCAGTAGTTTCCTAGAGACATTTAGCAGCTCTAACCTAAGCTCGTGTTTCAAGATTCGCTTCAGCCTCTTGCTGATGTTGTGAAACTGGTGGTTAACATTGTGTCTCATGGCAGCAGACCAGCCTCCTTCCATAACATGAATTACTCATCATATTTACACCTTCTGCACAGAAAATGCGTTTCTTTTTCAGAATGACGTGTATTGCAATTTTTGCTGAGTAAACCTTGGCACATTTATCTCTGCACGCTGTTTCAAGCGGGGTATTTGTCTTTTAACAGCAGTTGTTTGAACGTTTGCAGAGCAGCTGCAGGATAGCTCAGATGTTACGTGTGATATGATTTGTACATACCCACGCTTCTCTGCCAGTAAACATGAACCCTGAGCTGTCCGTCCTGGTAGAACGGTGTCCCCACATCCAGGACATCACCTGCAGGGCTTCTGGGAGCACTCGTGCCTTCAATACAGACAGAATACAATTAAACATGAACTGCATCACATACAGTGATATCCAAACACATGCCATGACACAGCCGCAGGTACAAAAACCTTTGGTATCAATCATTGGAGGTAATTATTTTCTGTATGACTTGTATGTCTCAAGCTGCTGTGGAGGAATTTGGGCCCCCTCTTGATGCTGGTGGTCTGTGAACAGCTCTTCTAAGGTCCCATCACAGTATTTCATGTGGAGGTCGGGACTTTGGGCCACAGCTTTCTGTTATAGATTTTGTCCTGTTGAAGAGTTGCTGTTTTGCAGTCGGTGCACTAGCATGAACTCAATACTAAATATGCTAACTGAGGCCTTTGCAGTCTGACTCTGGATGAATTTGCTCGGGCTCCTGGGATGGGTAACCATCTTGAATCTTTCCACACATGAATAATATTGTTTCCTGTGGTGTACTTCGTTATAACCCTTCCCAGACTGATGATTACATCACTGCTGATGTCGTTCCTCCTCAGTGTGTTAGTACACACCTGAATGCTGCAGACTTTGACTCTCATCTACTGATAACCTCTTAATAAAGTGCATCTGACTGGGAGAAGCTGGACACCACTTACTTTTCCTCCTAATTCGGATGGAAGCAGTAAGGCTGCGCTGCACAACAGCATAACCCTGTAAAACCTTTGTTTTTCACATGACTACCTTTATGTTACCTAATCTCAGTGAATACAGAGCGTCACTGTGGAAAGCTGATAGGTCGATCTCATTCAGGGTTTTTTAGAAGATAAAGTTGAAAATGAATATTAACTTATCATCAACTAGATGTACAGTAAAACCCAAAGTAAACAGAAACTGACTGAGGGCCTCCATTGCACATCAGAACGTGTAGGTTTGATGACAGTTTCTTCGTTAGTATTAACTATGACTTTATTTTCCCATCCTCGTGGATTATTCTGTATCTGCATGCAACAGTTATTCCCACCCGTGTCACACGGGGGGCTGTGCACGTGCTGATGCATCTCCAGTCTCTGTTTTCAGCCTGTTACCTGTGATTTTAATGCTTCACTTTCAAGTTTTTATCATTTCATCACTGCAAGACTTAGAATAAAAAAGCAGTTTCTCCTTTACATTAAAGACAAATCTGTACATTTAATTTTGCCAATTCGATATATACATTTGGAGGCGGGGCTTATCACAACGTGCTTTTGTGAATGAACTCTGGTTTCCAAGCTTGTGAAGGTTTTTCCAAGAACAGAAATCCTTCAGCTTGTGAAAATGCTGAAAAACACACATACTTTGCATTTTAATGTCACGTACAGAAAACGTTGATGTGCTGGTGAACCTTTTCACCTTGAACGTTCACACGCCGCTTTCTGCTCTGCACAAAAGCACAGACGCTGACAGCGACTTCACTCCTTCTTTCATGAGGCACTCACTCTCACGCTCATTTCTGTAATTGTCAAGAACATTTCTATTTTTTCTTTGTATAATGTCAACCACCTCTTTGAAAGGAACGCCTCGACATTTTGAATTTCAAAGCTAAGAGTTTTCAGCCCCGTCACACTGATAAGTTTGTAGGTGTGGAACGTTAAGGTTGCATCTGGAGTGAAGCTCTGAGATACAGGAGATCAAAGATTGAACATCCCAGCAGGAGAAAAGCTTTGAAATATTAAACCCCAACGTGCTTTTTTTAAAAATAAAAAGTGTCACCATAAGAGTGTAAAAGCAGACCTATCGATTATACAAACGGAGGAAGCTTTCAGAGCGAGCCTAAACATCTGAACACGCTTCTACACTTTGGGGAAATTTTAAGCCGACATGAAGACGTTTTCTTTTCTTCACGACAAAATTTCGAGCTGGAGCTGAAAAAGCCTCGGTGTCGCGTGCGTGTTTCCGTACTTTGCTGCGTGGTGAAGTGGAGGACAGCACGCGGTCCTTTGAACTGAGTTTGTCCCCAGTAAGACACAGCCTGAACCTCCACACTGTAGCTCCTGTTGGTCCTCATGCTGTCCAGCTCCACCTGGCTCTGTGCACACAGACACACAATTAGGCACACACCACACCACTGATTCCATGTTATATTCAAGTCATATTTGCTTCCAGTTGTGATCACAGATGTAAACATGCTACACACACTCCACTCCACGAGGGTTTCGGAGAACATTACATGCATTATATCTTTCTTGGGTCTTAAAGAGACGTGCTCCATCTGCAGCTGTGGCATTCTCACCTTTCTGACCGTCTTCCTCCTCTTGGTCAGGGATGAGGCGGAAGAATGTCCAACTGCAGTCCAGCTCCAACTGACCTTGTAGTGGTGGATGGGAACATCCAGGTCAGGAGGCATGCTCCACTCAATCCTGGCTCCCACTGTGCTCCCAGGACCAAAGCTCATATTTGCTACTCTCAGCTCAGTGGGAGCAGGAGGATTGGAGGGATCTGAGGGGCACATGTTGGATGTTATTAATATCTGTTTGCATGCAGAAACAATGACCTTTAGTGCACTGACATGTGCTTAGTTTTTAACCCATCCTGCAAAGTTCACAATAGGCCGATTCATTCACACATTACTCTCAAAAAGAACCAAAAAATCGATTCCAGAAGACATCTGCCGTATTTACAGGTAGTACTGTGTGGCAGGCTGTGGTTTGTGGCTTGGCTGCAAGGGAGGAGCAGTGGGTTCAGGGCATGGTGTCAGGGGGGCTGACCGCCATCATCTGATCATGTATTTGAGTATATCAGCAGGACCAGAGCAGCGGTCTGTGCGGCGTGAAGCGGAGGAGGGCAGCTGGAAGGCTGCTGCAGAAACAGATTACGGATAAAAA
>NW_005187613.1:45218-48033 GCF_000239375.1 Pundamilia nyererei
GTGGTGAAACCTCTGGTCCCGTGAAGGTTAACGGCTGCCACTCTAAACTGGTACCAGCGACCGGGCCGGATGTCTGACAGCCTCGCTCTCTGCTCCGTCGTCTGTTTGGGAGAAAACAGCGTGTTTGGTCAGTGTTTAGGTTTCTGTCTTGGCGATGACGATTTTTAACGTCTAAGAAAATAAGTTGATAGATTTTTAAGCATGTCACAATTCATTGTTGAGTTAAGAGGAATTTACCAAAATGTCTTATGACCCGTAAAACGTTTGCAGAATATTTGAACATGCAGTGATGAATTTTAGCGGATACAGGTACAGATGCAGGCTTGTCTTTCAGATTTCCACCTCGGACACTTAACCTCACATCAATGCACAGCTGCTAGAAACTGCAGATGAAGTTATTAAACTACAAGCAAAATAATAATCTCATGTCTAACAAAGTTAAAAGTCTGAAAATTTGAAATAAATGTGATAAAATGTGTTGTTGCTGTGCCCGCCGTACATGTGGAAACTGTAACATCTACTTTTACCAGCAGCACTTTATGAAGTTCATGCCGAGCTGAGTTCAGCTTATTATTCGCCTCCACAACAGTCCCAGTGCATCATGTGACGCCTGTGTTGCAGTGCTGCCGCCATCAACAAAGCAAAAACAGAAACAGCAGAGCTGTTCTGTCAGCACTTGGAGACCCAGCACCGTACAAAGAGACTTTATTTAGGCTTTTTTTCCTTTAATTTGTCACGTCTCAGTAACAGTCTATATTGGAGGCAGTTAACTAACCTGTGCAGCCACCTGCCACGACGTGGCCGTGTCCTCGCTCGGCTGGATGCCAAAGTTCCATCTCCTCTGCAGAACGTAGACGACAGGCTCGGCCGAGATGTTGAAGCGCGATGACCAGTGCACCTCCAGCTGGCCAGAAGACACTTCTTCAAAGGCTAGCTCCTTCCTTGGCTTCAGAGGAGCACCTGGACAGACAAAACATCCACCAAAGGTGAAACAGAGTACAACTGAAGGGACAGTGCTGTCCATCATCTGCTGTAGCTCCGCAGTGGGGCTCCTAGTCAGCACCCACCAATGCTGCAGGGATCTGCAGATTTACTCAGGGAGAATTTCCACTTCATTTGTTTGAGTAAAGGCCCAGGGGGGCATTTTTTAGGTTATCAGGACTGATAACATTAGAGTGCGTGTGCCTGCATGGGTTCTCTCTGGATACTCGGGCTTCCTCTATGTCATCAAGTGTGACTCATTTGTGACCAGTCCAGGCTGTAGCCTCTCACCCTGCGACAGCCGGGATGAGCTCTAGCTGAACTGGATAAGTGGGAGAAATGGACGCATGGAGCTTCTTTATTATTTCCTACAGTCAAATCGTTAAACACAGTTATAGTCAGGGGTGCACATAAGTGGTCCGCAGGTGCGAATGTCAAAATAAAAGACGCGCACCAGATAAGAAGTCGCAGCGCGCGTTTGCGCACATATAAAAGGCATGTTTCTGTCCACTAGAGTGGGATTTTCACAGCACATTCTGCACCACATCTCTGTGCGTTCATCGTTTGTTTGAAGCCAGCTCACCTCCTGCAGCCACTTGTCCGAGAATACGCGCTTCTTTTGTGGTTCGGACTCCTGACATTTCTTCAGAGGTGGAGGAACACCTGCTTAAAGGAGCTTCTTCGACATCTTTAAGAGTTCTAAACAAATGTCTGTCCTCCTCCACAAAATCTAATGCACGCAAACGCGTGTTGCAACTTCTTATCTGGTGCGCGTCTTTTATTTTGACAGCGAATGTTCACCTGCTTATGTGCAGCCCTGGTTGTAGTGATGTGATTCTGGCTCAACATACCCTTGTAGATGTCACTGGGAGTCTGGCAGGTGTGGCCACAGCTGTTAGAGCAGCATTTCTTCTGAGCAGAGCATTCTTTGTCGTGGTCACAGCTTTCCACACAGGCAGCAGCAAAACCACTGGCTCTCTGTGGAGGTGGACAGCTGCCCTGCTTCACCATCAGCACAGAGTGCAGGAACTCACAACTGGTCACACACTCCCAGTGCTTTCTGGGAAACACCCGCTGGATGAATCAAAGGCAAAGTAGTTAGCACAGGTTAACTACTGTTACAGCTACTTCCTGCTCTTTGCTTAGAACATGGTGTAATTCTCACACTTGACATACGACAGTGAAACAATGAATAAACTGTGAAATATGATAATGTCAGGTTTGCATCAATAAGTAGCATCTAGACAAGAAGATTAAGAAAAGCGAGACAAAAAGAACAGCACTGAATATGAATAATATTTCCAGGAACAGGCGGATTCTCCAGGTCTTTACTGGGACTGAGAGTTTAACAGACTCTCCACCTTTATTTCAAACTGTGATTGCACAAACAACCCTCGGCTGTTTTTGTACTGTACTCAGAAAGCATACAGTACGACTGACTCTATGCTGCACCATACCTCACATAACTCTCTGCAGTTGCCTTTCCCCTTCATCTCCCAGGAGTCTCTGCAGGGCTCCAGGCACTGTGGAAGTCAAAGCAGTGTGAGCACGCTTAAGGTTTATGGTCAGAGATGAAGAAATACATTTGGAGGTTATACACAGTGAAGTGTTCATGTTTTGCTGAACACAAGAGTGTGAGACAGTTTAATGTCTCTGTGAAACTGCAGATTACAGCCTGTCACATCTCGCTTTAGTTAAGTATAAATAATTGTAAAAATTATACAAACAAATGCAACGACGCACAAAAAACATGTACAGGGATCCGCAAGCAGGCAGGTGTGTGTGTGTGTGTGTGTGTGTGTGTGTGTGTGTGTGTGTGTGTGTGTGTGTGTGT
>NW_005187613.1:48185-55999 GCF_000239375.1 Pundamilia nyererei
CATAATGATGCTGTTGTTTCCAGGGGAAGTGGACATGAAAGTGTGGTGACATCACACTAGCTGCACAGTGAGGACATCAGTGCCTCCTTCTGTCTCGTCCTTTTTAAATATGATCATATTTCTCTGTCATGTCTGTAAGCAAACACACAAGGTGACACAACTCTGTGTAGGTGCACACCTGTGTGAGGGGATTTATGTTACACTCGGGGGGTTTCTGGAGCATGTCAAGCGTTAACAGTGTAGTCCTCTGCACCACAAAGCCCAATCCTGCACCAGCAAGCAGAGGCAGCCCAGGGGAGCAAGTGTGCACTGGTTCTAATTTCATGCTGTAGCGAGAAGCAGTGGGGAAAAGTGAAAAGCACGACAGCCTCACGAGGGCATAGCAAGTCATCTGAAAGTTGGAGGAGTGCTCCAAATGCTCAGCAGATAAGGCACACGCTGCACAGGAAGTGACGCTTCACTAACTCACAACACTTTTGTTTGACCTGGAAAAACCGTTTGTTGCACTGTAAATTCAGACAAAACACAAAGTTACTGTACTCAAATCTTCCAAATATGGTATCTACTGCCATACTTACTCTGGCATTACGTTGACCTCCAGTAACACTGCTGGGAATCAGGATGCGTACATCGATCCACATATAAACAAACATCTAGGACTGATTTCTTCCTTTTGTGCAACATCTCTAAAATTAGAAATGTCCTGTCTCAGAGTGAAAACGAGCTCATGCATTTGTTTCCTTTCACAGAAAGAGCGAGCATGTCTGCTGTACTGTTACATCCAGAATCACATTTAAAATCGTTCTCCACAAACACTTCGGGCCCGTCTTACACTCATAGTCTCTCATTGTGTCTCAGACTGTGGGCTTGCTTGTGTTTCACTGGATATTAGATGACTCTATCACTCATACCCTCCTAATCCAAGCTGTAGATCTTTAATGTCAATAATATGTTTGCAACAAGCAAGTCGTAAAAGATCTACCCATGAATGATTTTTCTCGCCATGCTGAAGCCTGGTGTCGCTCTGATTTGGTAGGACAGAGCACCCTGAGTAAAGATCCGGCTCAGCTGGCCTCAGGCTGCTTCCCAGTTCTCATGTGCACAAACTAAACTCAGTCTAACGTTGTATTAAATAGACATAAAGCTGCAAGACAAGGTTCCATTAATTGTTTCTGCATTATTTCCTACAATAACATGAGCTGAGCATCATCCTGGTCTCCCGCTCAGACAAATGGTTTGATCCACTTTGCAACACTGGGAGATGCAGTTGCTTCAAGTAATGACACCGATTCCTTTGATTCAGGTACGCAGCACAATAGACCGCCGCAGAGGAAGAAGAAATGAAACGACACAAATTGGGCTTTAAACATCCTTCTTGGTTAAGCTCATAGTCCAGGCTGCGGCTCAGGAGACACAGCGGGGTCATTTACCAACCAAACGTCAGTGGCTCGATCCTCACAGTGTAACTGTGACTTACAGTCACACGTTTACTTCTGTGTATTTTCTGTAAAGCTTACAGATTTGTCATCGCTGCTTACAGGGTGGACAATAAGCTTTTGGGTTAATATGAAGCCACAAACGCCCTCCGATGAAAACAAGCCACACATGCCGGGTTGTAGACGTGCTGAATGAAGCAGGTGTCGGTGCTCTTAGTGCTCCACGAGGAAGAGTTCAGCAGCACAAGCAAGATGAAGAATACGTTAAAGATTGTACACGAGTCCACAAGACAGGAGAAGCAGCATGTTGTGTGTGAGCGTCGGAGCTGCTGCAGAGCCAAACAACAACACCGATGACAGACTCGCTTTGTGCCTGATGTTCCAACTAGTTTGGGTCATTTGCAACCTGACGGAAATATCTGTGCACAGAACAACAACGAGCGACAACAAATTCCAGCCACTCAGTCGGCGGCTTTATCTGTTTGTTCTTCCAGCATCACAGATCAACCCTTAATGATTATGTACAACTCTGAGTTTGCTGTCACAGCGTGAGAGGCAGTTACACCCTGGTCAGGTCGCCCTGCAGGGCTGACAAGGGAGAGCTGCACAATTATGTGACATGATGTACTGTTTTAGAGCCCCGTGCTGAGGCAACCACATCTTTTAATCAACAAAAGGGTTGTGAAAGTTAAAAAAGGGCAAAACTCACAGTCAGTGATGTGCACTAAGATAAGGGAAGATACAGGGAAGAAGAAGTTGCTGCAAAGTAGAGTGTGGCCCACACTGTGCTGCTCCGCAGTGGAGTGTCTGATTGCCCTGTTCCAGGCCTGTCATCTCCCATCTCCTGTCCACGCTCTCCACAACAGGACGCTTCCACTAACGCATACTGACATTCCCACTCTCGTGTCATTCCCTTTGTAGCTCAGCATCACTGAGTTTTCTGCCCCATTTCAAGCTTAAATCATTTTTGTTTCACTACTGTGAAGATAAAGCAGCCCATGAAATGTATTTCTTACTAAAACCTGAGCCGTGCTGTTCTTATTTACCTACAACGCACAGCAGTGTGTGTGTCATTACACTATTATTATTGTAGTGCAGTAATTCTGTTTATGTGGTCATGTTGTGTGTCTTGGTTTAATGTTGGGGTTAAAGTGAGGCCAGGTGCAGGTTTGGGCTGGTTGGTGTTGAGGTGAGTTTCAGCTATGGTCCACATGTCAGCATAATGCCTTCTAAACTAATGGAGACATTATTGTGCTGTTGGGTTATTTTGGCAGTGGATGTTCCTTATTCCTCCATGACCAAACGGAGATAATGGAGCAGCATCTTCTCTGCTGACCGTGTAAAATGCCGTTCCTTTGGTTCCTGACACGGTTTGATTCTCTGCCCAGACGAACCCCACAGAGACCAAACAGGCCGTGTTTGTGTCTTGTTTCCTGTTTGACATTGTCTCTGAAAATGTTCCAGATTTTTGAACATCCACAGACGAACTTTAACTTTTCCTAGCAAGGTACTTTGTTTGCTTGAAAATATGAGTTGAAGGAATGAAAGAAAGGTTTTCTGGCTCTTAATCAAACATCACATCAAGGCTGTTGTGTATCCGGTTGTTCAGTGATGACGCGACGAATCCTACTTCCGGGCCTAAAGTAGTCTGCGTTTAATATGGCTTACATGTTGTTAACATGTTTAATGTTTTGTATTTTCTTCTATTTGATCTCAAAAAGCTCCTAAAACAGTCAGTGATCACTGTTGACCTCCCTCGGCTTTTATTACCGCTAATCATTTATTTAAGCTCAGTTTTTAAAACCTTAGGATGTAACTACAGCCCAGCCCATGCAGCAGTATATGAATGACTAACCTCGTATTGTGGATGGATTATCTCAGTTGTTCTCCTGGCTGAAGTTTGGTCCTTTTACAGCATCCTGCCATGCGATTACATTTGTTCCTGACCACCGAGAACACTCACGTTAACTTTTATCGAGTGGAAAAAAAGTTAGCTTGTTTATATTATGCTAACATAGCTATGTCGCTAGCGGTCACGTAGCACATCATTATATACCAGCTAGCCAAACTTCAGTAACCCTACAAACATCACTGCTGTTTAGTTTTCTGTCTTCATTTATGCTGGAAGTGATAACAGAGCTGTACGTTTGAATTTGTTTCCAAAACCCCGCAGTCAGGACATGCTATATTGTATTTAGATAGAAGCTAGCGAGCTAACTCCCTGCTAACTTCTAACTCCGTTAAATGTCATAAATTCCGTTTTCATGGATGCCTGGATGTTAAACTCAATTGTTACACCTGGTAGAGCAGAACACTGATCATTTTATTAAAGATGAAAGACTTTTCAACTCTCAGTAATGCCACAGTGATCGTTTGATATATGGACCTGCAGCGGAGTTTAGGCCCAGACACGGCTAGTGACGTCAGACTGAACAACCGGATTGAAGGACACTAATTGCTGCTGAGAGGAAGAAGGTCATTACACTGCGCTCGATGCCAGTTTGTGTATGTTTCGCTCAGGACACTGGTGTCAGCACGTGACTATGATGCTCGCTCATTGTTCCAGTGCCACAGTGCCATCTTAAGCCTTTTTTAAGAGCTGAATCGAACTAGACTGTGTGGGAGTGTCTTGTTAATCAACTCTGGCATTTGCAAATGGCTGTATGCCTGCAGGAAATAGTGACAGAAGGATTAACAAGCTCTCATTACCACCAGAGCCCATGAGGATGACATGAGGCCAAAGTGATAGGCTGTCTCACAGCAACAAGGATCAGCAAGCTTATCATCAGACCTCTCTAAGATTAAGAGCTGGGCAGGGGTATGTTGGAACTGGGACTGTCATGTTAGCCACACTCACAAGTCTGACATGAGTAATATTTTATAACACGGAGGAATATTAAATCTCTAAAGTTGTCACTACGGACATGTTTTATCTTTTACTGTGGTTCATATTTAAAGTGCTGTTTGTCTGTAAGTATAAAACTGTCTAGATGCAGGCTCATAATCCAGGTGTGGAAATCTGGAGTGAGGCCCACATCCAGCCTCGGTGTTATTACTGCTGAGGTTCGATGGCATCCGTGATGTCAGACAGCTGACAGGTGAATGTGGGCAGACATGAGTGGAGGATTTCGTACTTTAATAAAGATCTGCATCGTCATTTAAGTTTCAGACGTTCGTTGTAGTTCTTAAATCAGTCTGATATTTTAAATGTGCATGTTTGTTATGAATGTAAGTAGGTATTATATATTTAAGCTGTTAATCAGCCTATCACAGCGGCCCCCAACCTTCTTTGTGCCACGGAGCAGTTTAACGTCAGACGATGTTTTCACGGCTTTAAGGTGCAGATAAACACGACAAAATTAAAGACACGACCGAGACAGAAACTGGTATTTTGTAAATATAATAATACACGTGAATTCACTGTGTAACTGTGTAACTATTAGCAGCGTCCTCCTGAAATGCACCAACAACATAGAGAGTAACATCCTCCTCTCTGCCCCTTAATGCTCTCTGGTCGCTATGGTAACTCTTAAATATTTCTTTCAAAATAAGACGCACGACTACAACACGGGGAAAGACCCGGGAAACGGAGTTAACGATGAAAACCCTGAAAATCATAAATTTCACAGCTGAAAGTGTGAAAAGCCTCAACTCCCTCTCCACATCCAGCCTCTGTGTTATTACTGCTGAGGTTCGATGGCATCCGTGATGTCAGACAGCTGACAGGTCAACTCTCGCAGCGCGGTAACGACTGTACCTGCTGATTCCAGGTCTTTCTGCAGCTCAAGTTGGCTCTGGGACAACTCTTCTGATAACTTTTTTCACTCCACTGTCTGAAATCTTGTGGGGAACAACTGTCTATAGTGACATGATGTTGTTTCCAGTTTCAGATTATGGCCCAATAGTGCTCACTGGAACCTTCAGTAGTTCTTCTGTAACCAGTCCTACCAGGATGTTTTGCAACAACAAGGCCACTAAGGTCGTGAGAGATCTAACTGGTACCAGTAAGTCATTTGGTACTGAAACATGGTATGTTTGGCCCGGGGGCTCGGGGACCGCTGGCCAACATCATTAAGCCTTCCTCTGATAAATGTGCATACAGTTCAATTCAGATTAATTTACACAGCACAAAATCACAACTACAATCACCTCAAGGTGCTTTATATTGTAAGACTGAACAATAATACAGAGAAAGCCCAACGATCAGATGACCCCTGAGAGCAAGCATGTGGACACAGTGGAATCATTAGAATCAGTTTTTATGATCCATAAAGCCTGGTGGCATAAATCAATCAATGAAACTACAGGCTTATATTAAAGACATAACGCTGTGGACGACCTCCAATTTCCTTCTAAACTCAGACAAAAAAAGTTTTTATATTTACGACTAAAAATCTCATAAAGATGGTGTCTGACCAGAATCTTGGGGCATTACCTTCATTAACATATTTCCAGGCTGGACGACTGTAATTCATTATTATCAGGAAGTCCTAAAAACTCCCTGAAAAGCCTTCAGCTGATCCAAAATGCTGCAGCAAGAGTCCTGACAGGGACTAGAAGGAAAGAGCAGATTTCTCCTGTTTTGGCTTCCTGTTAAATCCAGGATTCAAAATCCTGCTCCTCACATACAAGGTCTTAAATAATCAGGCCCCATCTTATCTTAATGACCTTGTAGTACCATATCACCCTATTAGAGCACTTGGCTCTTGCTCTGCAGGCCTACTTGTTGTTCCTAGAGTATTTAAAAGTAGAATGGGAGGCAGAGCCTTCAGTTTTCAGGCCCCTCTTCTGTGGAACCAGCTTCCAGTTTGGATTCAGGAGACAGACACTATCTCTACTTTCAAGATTAGGCTTCAAACTTTCCTTTTTGCTGAAGCATATAGTTAGGGCTGGACCAGGTGGAGTTGAACCATCTGTTGTACAATTATAAGCTCAGACTATTGCAGTACTTTGTGTGATGAGCGGCTCTTCTTCTTCATTCATCTCTTTTCACCCCCACATGTTTATAGACCACTGCATCGTGTCATGTTTGTCTTCTCTGTTCCTTGTTGTGTCCTGTTACATTAAAATTAAAAAAATATTTATGCCCAAAATGGTGACTTTAAGTAAATTCATTACATGTAAATTTTCCATGTAATTTGGGTATAAATGTTACATTTAATGGAATCTGATATACAGTCAGTTCATACAAAGGATGTTTTCATTAATGTTTAATTATTTAGATAAATAACCATTTTATTTTCTATAAGTTTCATTCTTATCAAAATGATTGCTTGATGTTGCGTGTTAGAGTATCTCACATTGATAAGCTCTGATTTGGGTTTATTTTGCAGCAATGGGACATGGGCACCTTGCACAGGACGATGACCTCAGCAGCAAATCTACAGCACAAAGGCTGAAAAAGAAAAGACTCAAAGTGCTGCAGTGGCCCATCACAGAGCAGAACTCCGCCTGGCTGAAAGGACAGAGAAAAGCCCACAAACGTCAATGAACTGACGTAACACTAAAAAGCGGCTGGCCAACATTCCCCACATCAGTGTCAGATACTAATAAGTCATATAGAAAAGGATTGTTTCTAATTATTGCTGCTAAAGATGGTTGTTCACGCTGCTGAATCATGGATAAGCTACTTTGTTTTTCACATGAGTGGATTTAAAAACACCAGGACTACCTGAGCATCATTTCACAAACAATGTTCAGATTATCAAAAAGATAGCCATCTTTTACTGTCTGCCTCTTTCATGACTCCTGATGTATTAACAGGGAAACTGCTTTGACATATAGGATGTCACAGAATAAAGAGCCACAACTGGTGATGAATGGCAGACTTAAGAAATGGGTAATAACCACTATAATCCACCAGCACGTCCCAGTACATACAGATGTACACCTGTGCACAGAGCACGCTGTCAGGTTGCATGTGGCCTGATTTATTGCTGCAAAAGCAAGGAGCATAAAGCTGCACACACATGAGGAGAGTGAGAAAGAGTGATTTATTACTCTGAAAGGCTCCAGCAGTCCCACATGACTTCCTATTTTTACACTCACAGCTAACTGAAACTCTTCAGTTCTTGTCCGTGATGTAAACGTGTATATGAGAACAGTGTGTGCCAATAATTCTATCATTTACATTTTAATCTGCATCTTTTCATTCATGCTGCAAAACAAGGGGGAATTTACATGATATACATTTATAGATTTTTTTCCAGGCAATTCCAGGATTTTTAAAAATGTACTAAGGGAGAGCAAGTCAGAGGGGCCCGTGGGAAATAAGAAAATCTATTGGAAATAAATATAGAGTTGAGAAACGAGGGAAGTTGTTTTGGATTCAAAACTGCATGTTAATGGAAATACTTGCATCCTTACAAAGGTACAAAA
>NW_005187613.1:56646-58442 GCF_000239375.1 Pundamilia nyererei
CTGTTAAAGTATGGAATAGGAACATCTAGTGCCAACCCTGTTCATTTAAATAAAGCATGCAGACCTCATAGCTCAGATACTTTATGCACGACGATCTTTTCCACCAATATTCAAACTTCCAAACATGTTGCTGTTGTCGGAGCAGCTTCTGTCTTTGGGATCAGACAGCAAAGACTGGTTGCAGGCCTGGTGCTGAACAAGCTAAAAGAACATCACACCATCCGTCCTGCCTAATGTGGATTCATTTCCCAGCAGGAACAGAACAGACAGTTTTCTCTTATCACAGAACAATCCAGTGCAACCGAATACAACCTCCAAAAAAACCTTATGACCTGGTTTTAAAACACAAACATCCAAAGTGCTCAGTTGGAGACAAGACAGGATGCCACTGACCAGTAAGCAGTGGTGGCTAGATCCATTTTTGAATGAACGCTGAGAGTCTCCTGGTCTTCTGGAGTTAAACCTGCTGACTTGGCTGGTGAATAAAACGACAGTAAGAAGAAATGTTTGTTTCTTTTTAATCTATGAGCAGCTGGGGGATTGTTCACTGTTCTCCTTTTTTCTTCTTTCTTTCCATTTCAAAGCCGTTGAAAATGTTGGCAGCAAACAGTGAGATTGAAATATCGAACAGTGATTGTCTAACAGCTCTGTTTGCTCTGTCTGTAGATAAATGGAATATGAACGATCGAGAGCGGAGACAAACTGTCTTCTGTTTGGTTTTATTGAAGCCAAGGTCATTATGTCAATCAACAGTTTTACTTATTTTGTTATTGGCTGTTTAAAACTGAGCTCGCATCAATTTCCTGAAAAAGACTCCTACAGAATCGCAGGAATCGGATAATGAAAAAGTATTCATTGACTTTTTCCATGCAATCTTTGCCCATTCTTCTTTGCAAAATAGCTCCAGTTTAGTCATCTGTGAATCCCAATTTTCAAGCCTCACCACAGAACAACAGGATCTAGGTGTGGACTTGAATTCTAGCACTGTCCACACCACTGCAGTGTAGCTCTGGCCGTTACCAGTTTAAGCTGGCCAGTGAGCCTCACATGCAGGTGGCTGTAGCTCAGGCAGTAGTGCAGGTTATCTACTTATTGGAAGGTTGGTGGTTCGATTCCCGGCTTCCCCTAGTCTGCATGCCAAATATCCATGAGCAAGATACTGACCCCAAATTGTTCTCTGATGCGTGTGAATGTTAGTTAGAAAATGTGCTTGTGTCAATGGGTGAATGCACAAGTTGTGTAGTGCTCAGAAGAGCAGAGAAGCGTTATATAAGAACCAGTCCGTTTGCAGTGCAGTGGGAGCTACTGCATCAGGTCGATAACTGGAAACATCACCAGCGTTAACAAATGAATCATTTCTAAATTTTGTGAAAGTAGAAATCACAACGGAGGTGCTGGATTAGACAGTGGTGAAACACAAAACATATACTATGGCCCTACAGGACAAGTCGTGCTTCTAACTGTGACTTTCACAGGAGCTTTGTGAGGAACGGAGCCCAAGAATAATTAGTGTGAAAAACCTGAGGATGGACGTTAACTACAGTCTAAATCTAAAACAGGGTACAAAGAATAGCCCTAAAATAAAGTGACACGCAGATTCACAAAGTCAATGTGAGCATGTTTCACACTTCAATAGTTAATGAATTGACGTGAGTGCTGTGGGAACACTGGCTACTGCAAAACTAGGAATGGCAAATGATGTATCAGTGATGTCTGAGAGGCAGCTTTGGAGAGCTGGAACTGAAGCAGGGACACAGTACAGTAGTCTGCTTCTTGGCATGTTTGACGAGCACCAC
>NW_005187613.1:59077-63215 GCF_000239375.1 Pundamilia nyererei
ACTCACCATCATCCTGGGACCTTGTTTTGTAGTGTAAACGTGACTTTCCATTACCTTGTGCACTGGTTTCCCTCAGCTTTCCCTAAAGTGCCCATATCTGAATGCATATGTTTCATTTTATAGCAGTATATATAATAAGAAATATATTTACTTATATTAAAAGTTATTTTATTAACGTAATGTAACTTTACATAAACATTATTGCACAGATCTATTGTTTGAAACTCTTTTTCAGAACTCATGTAAGGGTCATGGAAATTTTCTTTCAAACCAATAAAAAAAGCATTTGCTGATTAAAAAAGTTAAATAAGTGAAATTTAAGGACTGGTTATGTATAAACAGCCGTTGTCAAAGGTGTCCTGACCTGCAGAATCGAGAGCGCCGCTACACTGTGCAAGCTGAGGCATCGCGACGCACACCTGGCCCTGGAAACGCTCTCCGACCAGGACTCATCAGCATCGGCGCGCTGCCTCCTGGCACAGACACCTGAGCTGCAGAGGAAAATAATCCACAGGCTGGTCCTGACAGCGCTGTTTGTGGTCAGCATCTCCGTTCCGAGGTGGGATGCTGAAACAAAAGATGCGGAGTAATGTGATGGAAGCCCAGCTTTACTAGCTATTATATAGCCAAGGGTGGAGCTATGAGATCTAGGCGTACACAGCTCGGGTCATGAGGCTGAGGGATGCTCATGAGCCGGTGCTTTCATTCCAGTCGGTCAATGTGCGCACAGCCAGGAGTATTGGCTCAACAATTCAATACTTTATTGTCCCACAAGGGGGGATTAGTTTAGCAGCAAGGGCAACATTAAGAACAAACAAAACAATGATAAAAAGCCACAAGACAGTTATTTACTTGTCATTAGATGTAGCCAGAATAATATGACGCTCACAAAAACGCACGGAGACGAACAATGACGAATAAATGAGCAGTGGCGTCATAATTGATCATGACTAGTTCAATGGCTGATTTGCAGTAAGGTACAGTAGTCAGGCAAATTGAAGGCTAGCTATGAATGTATTAATGAATGACCACATTCTTCACACTCTTTATTACCGGTTCCTATTTTACCCTCTCACGGCTGCAGCCTTCCAGCTCCCAGCCGAACACACACCACCAACAACAGTCACGGCCCACTTCAGTCCTTTAAAGAGGCTTGTTGAGCCGATGCAGCTCCGGTGCGTCCGCCCCCGCGCTCCCGCAGCCGCGGCACCGACCCACCCCCTGCCACAGAACCGAAATACAAACTTAAATTTGCTTTCATGAGCACTGGTCGTGATAAATGTCAAGCTCGAACATCTAATTACACCATCGTGGTTTGTGTGTCTGATACCAGCTTCATTGATGTTCGTTGTTTCTGTATTTTATTGATCTGCTTCTGAATCACGGGCTGCACTCCTGTGAAGACTTCCTGTTTTATGAGCCAGGGGGATTTTACGTCTATTTTCAGACTTTCGTGGAGCTGAACTTAAAAGGTTTTGCATGTGTGGCGCTGTTAATTCAGGTTTGGATGTGCACATTTGTAAAATAGTTTTACATGCAGTCAGATTGCTTTGTATTTTTGTGTGGACTGGAGTATGCATTTGTGAGCCCTTTAAAGTTACGCACAAGTACACGATTGTAGATCTTACTTTATGCTCGTGGATCATATCATAAGCAATTGTGACCTTTTTTGAGGCAAATTTCTGTCTATATATAAACAATGACCAGCTAACCTAACCCCATTAACGTCTGTGGGAGGAAGCAGGGTACTCGGGGAAAACCCCACGCAGAAACGGCCCAGGCTGGATTTGAACTCAGGGCCCTCTTGCTTTGCTGACCATCACACCATCCTATTTTGAATTTTTTTCATGTAAATTGGGCCTTTATTTCACAGAATTTTAGTCAATGGAATATTTTACTGTTACTCTAGCTTGTGTTTCCTTGGTGTGTTTTCTGAGTGAATGAAAAAGGAGTCTACCTACTCTGTGCTTGTATGTGCTGCCTGATGCCAGCACAGGTTGCTACTCCATTAATAGAAAGGAGACATTTATGTTCCTGAATCTGTGATTTTACACTGGAGACATTTTTTCCGAGGATGAGAGCTTTTTCCTCAACATGACCAGGGCATAGCAGGGAATGTACTTGTCAGGGAATTCTAGCTGGTATGTTTAGTGGTAGCTGCAAACACCATTTTTATAGACTCCTCTATTAAAGTAACCACAAGCATATCTCTCATAAGTAAGCGGTTCACTGCTGGTTTCCTTGCCCAAGGAAAGGAGAAAAATGACGTTTTGGAAATTCTGAAGAGATCCTCCTTGGATTGTCAGTTCCCTCATGCCTGGCGTAAGGGCCCCCCTTGCACTGCTAGAGCATCCTGCAGTGTTAATAGGCGCTTTTTTCTCCGCTGCACTAGATTTCCAAACAGTCACTCATGCCTCCCCGCTCCCTCTCAGGTTTTATAGTACTGTCTTTGACCTAATGAGCCTTTACAGCTGAGATTTTTTACCTCTCAGAGGTTCAAAACGAGAGGCAGAGCAGGTTCATTACGCCTCTACATATACATTCAAACACAAGGCGATGAAATGCTCCGAGTGTTTTAACTAACAGTGGCTCCTCAGTGTACTCACTGGAGAAAATGACATGAAGCCTACAAGCAATCCTCTGAATTGTTTTCCGATTTGTTTTGCATCTGCCAGGGATAGTCCTAAAATAGGCTGTTAATGAAGTGAGTGTCTCCAAAGAAGTGGTGAGCTGCTGCTGCTGTGGTGGCCCACCCACCCACTACAGGATGGAGAAAATCCCTCTGAGCCCCCCGGTGAGGGGTTTGGCTTACTCACAAATAAAAACAACATACTATGACAGCGTAATAGACTCACTATGTGTGTGTTGTGTCTGCCAGTGTTCTGGGGCTTTTTTCCCTCTTTTCCCAAAATGTCCTCTACACTTCGACTGGGAAGAACAACAGCATGAAAGCAGACTTTTGATAGAGCCTGTGATCCAGTGCATATCGACAGAGCCTTATCAGTTCTATTTCCCCACACAAAAGCCATTATTTTGGCCTTAATGCTGGTGGAGTCTTGGAGAACAAAAAGAACTACGTGCTTTGACCTTTACTCACAAAGTTCATCATTCATGGGAGATTTAGAAGTAATGCAATACTGAGTCTTCATCAAATTATTACAATTTCATTGTGAAACATTGCAAACATTCCCAGACAATAACGAGAGGTTTTTGATGCGTTTTAGCACGTCCTTACCTGCGATCATTCGAAGCACCGTGAAACTGGGGATTCCAATCAGAGGTTAATGTTGAATTGGGCCGGTGGGTGAACGAGGAGGTTTGTCTTTAAATAACTTCCAAATTGATTTGTTTCTGTTTGTTTCTTTGTGAACAATCTGTGCTGCTGCTGCTGCTCCGCGACTCCTTCTTTGGGAATATAACAAACTGCATTCTACAGTATACCAGCAAATGCTACATGAGCTGTCATGCTATGATTGATGCTTTCCACCTGCTAGAATAACAGCAACAGCTCCCACCTGCCTATTCACAACGTGTCTGCCTGCTCTCCACCTGCTGATGGTCTGCAACTCTCCTGCCTACTCAGTTCCTCCTCCTTGCTCTCCTCGCCCACCATAACAAGTAAGACAGAGTCAGACACTTACACAACTCACCACTACAACACTTACCTGTTGGATCCCTGGCTGTATTACTACATAACAGTAACAACTAAATATAAGCATACGTGCATATGTGTTGCTAGTAGGACTCAAACATGTCATAACTCACTGGATGTCCACTTTTGTGATGTTGAGCGAGTTTTCACTTCAGCTCACCTCTGGACAAATTGCAGTAAATCTCTTGCATCCTGCCTCTCATTAAACACAACTAACATCCCTTGATGGTTCTTGATCTTGCATCCAACTATCTTTTCTATGGAGGTCCCTGATTCTTAATCTATAACCAAGTGGGAATAGTAAGTGGAGCTGTGTTAATGTTGGTCCCATTAGTCCCAATCCCCATCTTCTGCTCAGTGAATGTATCTTCTGACAGGCACAGCTACGCATTTTTGGAGTTTGATTGCAGCCTCTGATCTCCAGCACTAATAGTAGCCTCCTTCTGTTGATATTAGAGCAGAAATGGTTCAGTTCAATTCAATTTT
>NW_005187613.1:63855-65441 GCF_000239375.1 Pundamilia nyererei
GTACTCTACCAAAAGCCCCTCCAGGGACAAATAATGATCAAGACTCCAGACTCAGATCAGCAAATTCCTCCACAGGTTAATGAACAGACTCCTTACTGCTTCACATTAAGGGGATTGTGAGTTTGAACCTGCTGACCGACTGGGGCCTTTCAGTGTGGAGTTTGCATGTTCTGTGTGTGTGCCTTCCGAGGCTTTGGAACAGCTTACCACTCACTCTTCACACTAACAGCTTGAACCTCATCAGTTTGGACAAATGATGTTATTTTTGCTTAACTAAAAAGATTGCACACTTCCTCCACCACTTACATTTTGGGGAGAAAAACTGCAGCCGGACAACAAAGCAAAGCAAAAAAGTACTTAAGCTGAAGAAGTTTGGAAAGCTTACATTCCAATAACCCAAAGCTGTTTCCTCATGTGGAACCATCGCAACGTACTGTTGTAATTGTTCAGTATATAAACTTCCATCATGACTGTTGCTAGAGAGAACAACATTCCCTGCCCATTACACACTCAGGAAACTTGTAGACCTCCTTTATGAGGTGTACCCCCATTGAGTGGGGTTTCCCTTCAGTAACAAGTGCCTGAAGCAGTGTGGAGCTCTCCTCACAGCTGCAAGGAGCCTGAAGGACCCCACACTGGAAAATGAGATTCCACCAGGACACATACAGAGAGGAAGACACACACACACTGTTGTGAATCTAAAACAGACTTACAGTATGGTATTTATTCTATTTATTTATTCGTTTCTGCATTTGGGAAAACCTTGAAAAAAAAGCAGATACCCTCTGGTACGATATGATATGAGTGTTGGTGATGGTGAAGATTTACTGTCAACTAAAGAACCTCATTTTTAATGGCTGACATTTTGGAACATAGTGACAGGATGTTTAGGTTGTAAACAAAGCAACCAATTCATTGAACTTATCTAAATGGATTTAGATTAAACACTGAAAAACAACTGAGATGACACTAATAATTTATAATCACTCATTTTTTGTTTTTCCTCCAAACAACTTCTCTGACTGTATCACTTTGTGGTTTTTCCAACAAATGAGTCCACAGTGGGCAGGTGTAGGTGAGATGTGGGGCTGTGTGGGCTGGGCAAACCCACATTAATCCCATGGATGTCCCAAGTGGGTGTGCCCACACACGGCAGTTTTGCCTTTTCTGGTCGTTATTTGGGATTTCTGATAAGAGCTGGCTTGTCCACAGAAGATCCCTGTGTGGTCCATGTAAGCTGCATTTGAAATGTGTTGTTTTTTTCTCATAGACACTGTCAACAGAACCCAAGCCGACCTGAAATGGTAGCTTCAGTGAACACATGGTTGAACAATGCTTGAGGCCAGTATTGGGGAAGCAGCAAAATACCTTTGCAAAATTTGACTTTTTATTTCATGTTCAAGAAAACCTTATGGGATTACCAGAATTTCTCCCCATCTTATGATTTGTAACAGGAAACAGCTGTTAATAGTAAAGAGTGTTCAATGGTCACTTTTTCAAGCCTGCTCTATAACGTTATTACTCCTTCTTGTTGAATAAACACATGACCAGTACGTTATTTCTTAAGTCTGATTGTGTTTGTCTAC
>NW_005187613.1:66820-68900 GCF_000239375.1 Pundamilia nyererei
GAAATGTACAACCCCACATCCGGTCTCAAACCAGGAAGTTAGCATTTTCTCGTGCACAGGGTCAATTAACCCTTTAAGACCTACCATAGAACCAAGTCCACCACAGCTTTTCTTTATATTTTTAGATGCTGTAGTGCCAATTTGGAAGTATTTCAAGTTTCTATACATCAATACAATCGTTATATCCCCGATTTTAATAATATGCATGCATTAAGTCCATAGTAACTACATAAATTGCAAAAAAATTGAAAATCATCTTTGGTTTTTTTACACATATTTCTAGTTAGAGAAATTTCAGAGGTAAAAAAGTTGCACAAAATAATTTCCAACCACATAAATTTATTTTGAGTGTCTTCATAGTTTTATTTTTGAGATACACCAATTTTTATATACTGCAGGAAAAACAAAAGTAAATATTATAATGCATATTTGCAAAAAAACCCCAAAAAACAGCATGTGCATCTAAATAAGCTATATGTCTTTGTAATTGCCCTATAGGAAAAAAACGTCCAGTTTTGGTCAGGTAATGGCGGACATCAGATAGATTGTGCTGACGTTTAGTAGGAAGTGTTATGAACAGCTGATCAGATCAGAAAGCGTGTTTCTGGAATATAATATGTTTGTTGCTGCAGATGCTTTTTACACAGGGTTAAAGTGCAACTAAGGGAGGGTTCAGGGTCACCACTGCGATCCCTATAATCTTTATCAAAAAGAAAAGTTTTAAGCCTTGCTTTGTCCACTAACCTTTTGGCCTCGTCCTAAAAGAGAGCTGCTCTCTCTCCCGTTCCAGATTACCACACCTGATTGCTACAGCTGAGCAGCATCAAGATCGTCTGTGGAACAGCACATAGAGCTCCAGCAACAAATGCTTTGCTCTTTCTTTTGGCGCTTGGAAGTGTGTGCCTGCCTGCTATCGCTGTTTTGCTTTGGTTACTGGAAGCCAAAGGTGGGAAATATGTGAGACCTAGTTTGTGTTGCTATGTAGTCATGGTATTTTGAAGTTGTAGGGGTTCGCTGCCATTTCTTTTTTTATGTAAATCGTTTCTTTAGACCCTACAATAATACATGCAGAGAGAAACCCAACAATCATACGACACCTCAAGAGCTTGGCGACATTGGGAAGGAAAACCTCCCTTTTAACAGGAAGAAAGTGGCTGTTTATAAAGACATATCTGTGGGATTTTATGAATAATTTTTTTCTCTAATGGTAAAAATTCTGTTACTAGTTGAGTTTAAAGGAATAGTTAGTTCAACACAACTCTGACTCTTTTTTGGACTGACCTGACGGATCCAACGTATAGTGACTGTCATGGTTTTGAGTCTTGGATCCAGATCACAGTTGTTTTGTATGTTGCCGATGACATTTTCCACTAGTTAATCTTGAGTTTATTCTTTCCATGTTCCTGAGTTCCCTTTGTTTCTTGTCCTTTAGGTTGCACTTGTGTTGCCTGTGTCTCTTATGTCTCTTTCCTTCCGTGTCTTCCTCTTTCTCTCTCCCTCCATGTTCCTCTATGTTTCTCTGTGTTCCTCACCCTCTCGCTCCATGCCTTAGTCATGTCTGTGTCTCCCTTACTGGTACCCATGTTCTCCTCCCTGTGGTTCATCCTTTGTCTCCTCAGTCTGTCATACACTGTCTTTCCTCTGTTCAGTTGTCAAGCGTACATGTCCTTGTCTGGGTTTCAGCCACTTCCTGTTTTATTTTGACAGTCCCTTGTCTCATGTGTATTGTGTTCACCAGCTCGATAGCAGACCGGGAGGTCAAGGAGCCCAGCGAGAACAGCAGACTCCCGCACATCGTTTTCAAACCCCCCACAGTCTTTCGCTACTCAGGTTAAACATGATGTATAAGCCACTTAGATAACTTCGAAATGTTAATGTTTGGTTAGTTTCAGTGTTTATTTGTTCTGAGTAAATCGGTTTGGCTGAGATTAGCTGACTCTGGATTAAATCTAACATTAAAAATATTTTAATTCAGGAAACATTTTCACCGGGAACAAAAACAGCATCTTAACACATGAAGATTCTGAAGGCTGCTTCAAAAATGATCAGATTATATTTTAAATATTTTTTTCATCCATCC
>NW_005187613.1:82908-89083 GCF_000239375.1 Pundamilia nyererei
GACACACGGGGCTGACAGGTGTAAACAAATCCAGGCGGAGTGGTCAGGTTGAGATCGGCGAAATCATTACTCTGAGCTGATGCTGACCTTGTTCTGATCTTTGTGAGCAGAAAGAGGACGAGCACACCGGGATCCAAAGGTGCACTTACCAAGTGTGCTGAGCTGATTGGAAATCCAAACCTCTCTTATTCATCATATTGATTAAACTTGATTAAACTTGATTATACGTTGATCAGAAGCTGTAACATGTGTATGTACACAATATCTACATATGAAAACATTTTCATTACTCAAACTGCATTTCTCATTTAACATGTTAATCATACCTGCAGCTTCATTTATATCTCTAATTAAAAATATATATTCACTATTAGCAAAAGCACATACAGAGAAGCTCTGTTCTAGCACTCTGTATCATTGTAAAGATAAAAGGCTGGACGTTAAGACGTTTTACCGTCTCTCAGATGTAATGAGAGGAAATCGCACCTTTCTCATCAGAGTAAAACTTGAAGAACACTTGACTGTTGCTGCTGATTGGAGCTTTCTGAACTGTTGTGTAAGACTCACTGTGAATAAACGCATTGTCGTTCACATGACGCCATGCGTTGGGTCTCTTTGACATCCAGATGAACACACGAAGGTTACACTATGAATATAGAAGTTTTATAAAGGTTTGCAATTGCATGAGCGACACAGATTGAACCACTGAAAACACATCTGTGCATGGAAACAGGAACAGGCAGTGATACAATACCACTGTGATCTAAAAGCAAGCCACCACCAGGAACGGTAACCTGTCAATCAAATGCAGCTGCGAGACAAATATTGTGATACACAAATTAAGTCTTAGTAGGAATAAAATAAAACATGTTTATTATGTAAATCTTGTTACGGGGAACAACAAACAGATAAAGCAGTTGCATACAAAGTTATTTATTACGTATTATTGACCAGAATGGGTAAAAGCCAAGGAAAAGCCCGGGTTGTGGCTGAGCTAATGGCTGAGAGCTGGACGAGGGGGAGGATGAACTGGCTGGGGGCTTTGATGGGACAGTCTTAGCTTACTAAATATGTCACTATTTTATTACAAAAAGAAGAAAAGGGAGAGAGGACAGAGTCATGCTGCCACCTTTAAAGTCTACACAACAACTTGAAAACTAAACCACCCTGCTGCACTCTTTACCTTCCCTCACCAGCTTTTAAAAATCATGGCTACCCAATCGGTTAGGTCATGGTGGTCAATAAGACTAGAAAATGCTACACAGAGGCGAGTCCACTGAAGGATTACTCCAAGAGCGCTGAACAAGTATTCATAGGAATGATGTGACGTAGTGTGATGTGTGGGCCCGGTGTGTCAGGTGAGCAGCATCTGAGACAGAATGAGACGTCAGATCATAAAAGGTTTGGTTTTATGGGGTTGCTTTCATTCAGTTCTCCAACTTTGACTCACTGTGTCGCTGAGCCTGCAGCTCTCAGAGCTTTCTTCTTGTTCTTTCATCCAAATATGACTTAAGTGCTTGTTCATAGTGAATCTGCATAACTGATGGTTTATAAATACAATTAGATTGTTTTTAAAAGAATAATTGAGCAACATTATTTGTTGTTTGGTTATGCATTTCTCTTGCAGTCATGTCAGAGGCGAGCATGAGCCAGTTTGTCTATATGGTCACAAGATTTTGAGGATGTTGAGCTAAAAAACTATGTTTTGTAACACAACAGTGTTAAAGTAGATTCTTAGTAAAGTGCAGTTACCATTGACTCCAATGTTATTTTGGCTGGTATAAAATATGTTGTGGTGCTGCTGAACTGTAATGTAGCTGACAGCTGCTTCACTGTCCTCAGTGTGATAAATCAGTGTCTATGTCCAGATCTGAAGGGTTTACAGAGTTGATGGACCCTTAGCCACCCGACACAGGCTGAACGAGTTAAAAACAGATACACAGATGTACTCAGAGTCTCAAGGGAGGAACTATTCCCAAAGGAGGATCCACTGCACTGTGATTGGGATTCGCTGAATTATTAATTGAATTAACTGAGATCATTGTATAGAGAGACACAGGCTTCAGATATTTGTCATTCATGTGATTCAGTCGACGTTTATGCTTTGCTGAGACTGTAATATTTCCAATATTGCACAGAACGCCCGTCTCACATCTAGCAGAGCTGCTTTTAGCAGTGAGGTTTTTTCCTCTATATTACATTTGGTTGGCACTGTATCAGATTTACAGACTGACTAATACAATAGCCTTTTGATGCTACATTACTCTTACAAGTGACAAGCCAAGCCATCAGCTCATAGGCAGGCAACCCACACGGAGGAGAGCACATTTATCTCTCCCTCAGCTGATCTTTGCCTGTGACTGAAAAATGTGTCGCATTTGCATATGTTCAGCTCAGTATGATCCATTATTAAACCTCAGGTGAAACGACCTGGCTTTAATAAGTGATAAACCCCAACGCTTGTCATTTAAATTCATCATGTGAAGAAAAAAGACGTCAAACTCAGATATCAAAATGTCACTCAGCTTCACTGTTTGTCTTTTAATAAAGCTCTTACACACATATGAAAACACACATATATGCAGCAGCTGCTCGTTGTGTTGTACAGTGTGCCACTGCCATCTAGTGACAGAGTCAAAGCTCACTGGTTTGTTTTTGTGTCAGGTCTGAATTAAATGACACGTGTACAGAGCTACACACACATACCATCACAGAGAAAGCAAACAGAAGTGCCCTTGATAGAGTGTAAGAAGGATATGAAGCTAACAACCTCCAGTCTTGATTCAGGAATCAGCGATCATGTGGTCCTGAGATTAAAGGAAGAGGATCAGTTGCAAAGGTCGGTGCTGCAGCATTGGGCGATCGCACCAGGTGTTGTGACGTAGCTCTGACACAACGCCATGTTCATGCACTGACGGAACGAAGCGCCTAGAATAATGAAACAGAGTGTACGCTTAGTGAGCGTGTGAACATACTTACTGAGCAGGCATAACTTCACACATGATTTAAATGGACTGTATTTATATAGCGCTTTACTAGTCCCTAAGGACCCCAAAGCGCTTTACATATCCAGTCATCCACCCATTCACGCACACATTCACACACTGGTGATGGCAGCTACGTTGTAGCCACAGCCACCCTGGGGCGCACTGACAGAGGCGAGGCTGCCGGACAATGGCGCCACCGGGCCCTCTGACCACCACCAGTAGGCAACGGGTGAAGCGTCTTGCCCAAGGACACAACGACCGAGACTGTCGGAGCCGGGGCTCGAAACGGCAACCTTCCGATTACAAAGCGAACTCCCAACTCTTGAGCCACGATCGCCCCGTTTTAGAGATTCATTCAATCTGTCTCAACACATTTCTTTTTTTGCTATCATTCCTTACCTTTAGTAGTATTTAAAACCCTCAAATACACATACAGCTGGGTGATCCTGGGTCTGTGCTGCAGATTTGGGTTCATTATGGTTTTGTGTTGTGCATTTAGCAGGTTTTCATATTCTAATTTCCTAATGCATCTGAGTCATTAGATCATTTGTTATTTCAAGTTCCTGGTTTTTGTTGTGTTACATTTAGTTTCTGGTCTGTATCTTGTCATCACCGCCTCTTGTAGTAATCCTTTGATTCCCTGCTCATATTCCTGTCTGTCTGGTTTCCCTGTGTCTAGTTCACATATCTCAGTCTAGGTCTCAATGTTTTATTTTGATACACCAGCCTCATGCGTATGATGTTCAGTTTTGCTTTCCTTGTCTCATGTGTTCCCACGTTGCTGCAGATCTGCTCGTCTTTGCCACCATGGCCAGTCCACACCTCACCTGTCTCTTTGCTGGCAGAAAGAGGAACCTGCCCCCGCTGCACCCTCAGTTTCCTTTGGTTCCCTCATCAAGGAGGAACCGGCACTCCCAACACCGTCAGAGCCTACAGCTCCACCTGGGTTTGACCTCAGAGCAGCCAAACGCTCCTCCGGGTGAATTAGAAGAACCTTTTCTCTTGTGCTTTCTCCGAGCCAGAGAAAATTAAAACAGGGGCTTTAAATTTGACTGAGTTGTTTGTTCCTGAGTCTGTAGGTTTGTCTGTTTTAATGAATCATGTGATGTTCAGCGAGCAGGAGCTGAGTCTGTATTTTGTGCTTTCAGTGTCGACCAAAGCAGAAGTTTCTTGTTTGTTTCTGAGACTTTTGTTCCAAGCTTTTACAGTTTGAGGTCTGACCTCAGTGTGGCTAAGATGGCACAATCAAAGAAGTGAAAAAGTGTTTTCAACCTCAAAGCCAGCAAAAAGTAAGACTGAGATTTTTGTTCCTGAGACTGTCGACATGGACAAAGTGCGTTCCAGAACCAGCTGAAAATAAAGGAGCAGATTTCTGTGCAATTAACGAAGCACTGTGTGTTTCTGAGACAACTATAAACAACATACTGCTCCTGAGCTGGTCGATAATGACAGATGCCAGCCTCTTATTGCTTTTCCCAGCCGGCCAGTATTGATAAGTGTGTTTTCTGCTTCTGAATCCTCGGCACTGCTAAGTGCAGTTTGCTTTGCGTCTGAGTCGACAATCTGAGGACTTTGAACTTAAACACAGATAAACCAAGCTGGTTTTCTCTAACACTGTCAGCATTTCTGAGCTCGATGATTCAGGGATGCTTGGTTATACTTGGTTATTCCTCTGTTATGATTCAGTGATATAGATATTTGTGTTTCTTTGTCACACCAGACACACCATAGTTTGTGTCCTGTGTTATTGCTGCTATGTGAGTCCCAGGTGGAGGCTGACCATTGGTGGAGGACTGGCAGAGGCCGGCTATAAATGAGGACCCTTCTCAACCGGCACGCTCCGCCTACTTCCTGTTCCCAACGAACTGTGCATGTGGCTGCGTGTGGATCTGTATTCTGGAAGCTTTTGCTGTGTTGTAAGTAGTTTGTTGTAAATAGATGGTAGCTGTTTTGGTTGGTCTTCCTTGACAGCAGGGAGTGTGGGGGCATTTTCCTCTTTTTATTGTCCTTGTGTTGCACGCCGGTTTCCCCTGGGATGGGGTGTAACACCTCTGACTGATGTTTGTTTTCCAAAGCTGGCAGCCGTGAGTCAGCTATGAGCCCTGCACAGCCCCAGTCGTTGAGCATCCTCCCAATCTGCAGGCCACGCTGCCACCTGTGAACTCCACACAGCTGCCACCGGCTTCCATATTGCCTTCAGCATCTGGGACAGAGCCTGGACTGGCTTCCCCAGCGCCAGTGTGTGCGCCCAAGCCGGGGGTCCCCGCATCGCCTTCACCCAAGTCTGATCCTGCCCCGTCTGGTCTTTAGGCAGCCTGGAGATAAACTATCTGCGCCTCCAGCCTCCCAGCCGGGCTTCCACAGCTTCCCTGTTTCTAGTCTCAGCTCCCCAACATTGGACACTTTTAAAACCCGTTTGAAACCCTACTTTTATTCCTTGGCTTTTAAATCAGAATGAGTTCATTGCTTTTATTTATCTTATTTCTCACTCAAATCTTCTAATTTTCTGATTCTTTTATAAGCTCTTATCATATCCCTATGTTTTTTTTCTTTAAATTATCTTAATTGTACAGCACCTTGGTCAACGGTTGTTGTTTTAAATGTGCTATATAAATAAATTGGACTTTGACTAGATTAAACATCTAAGTCTACGTCTAGTTTGTCACCTTACAGTAAAGGTTGTTCCCAGTCACTTTAAGTTGCTCCGAGTGATCAGTATTATGGTGACAATCTTCTATTCTGGGAGGGATCTTTTTTTAATTGACTTTTTTTATTTCTTGTATGATCATTTTTCATAATTAAACAATAAGAACAAGAAGTCTGATGTCTTGTATTTATTATGTATGTATAGTTTGAAATACACTACTTTGTATTTAAATTTCAAACACATTTCGTTTTTGTACAAAGTCTCGATATCGGATCAGTATCGCTGATACCAGCCTGAAGTTTACAGCTATGGAAAGGGAATCCGTGGCATCGCTATTGGAAAGGAAACTTCTTCAAGCTGGCAAAAATATTGTGATGCTACCATAGGGTACTTACTGACGCTTTGAAATATAACATCAGCACAGGCATTTTGTCCTGCCGGACAGGTCTGGATGCTTGTAGGAGTACAGAGGTCACTCTGCCATGAGAAACAAAAGTTACACCTCAGTGCCTCTCCTGGAAACCACACACACACACACACA
>NW_005187613.1:102723-104180 GCF_000239375.1 Pundamilia nyererei
TTTTTTTCTGTTTACACTCACTCTTTCAAATAAAAGCAAGTAAAACACAGTAAAAAATAAATAAAACAAAATCACGTTTTAGTAACGCAGTAATGCAGCATGCTTATGGGAAAGTATCAGTAATCTGGAAAGTAGTAGTCAGATTACACTAACGTGTTACTGTCCATCTCTGATCGTGCTGCATCTCATCTGACAAAAGGACACAGTCAAGTACACACAAGGGAGGCTGCCCTCAACAATGTGTGTGGGAGAAGAGTTCAGCTAACTGCTCTGCACTGTGTTGGCACGTGCTAATGAAGTGCAAGAACAGTGAATCAGTAACTTCCTTAAACTGTTGTACAGCACCTTCAGAAAGACGTCTACTTTAATGAAATTTGTTCCTCAATGCTGTTTAATTCATTTTTGTAAATTATGCTATTAAGAAAAAATTGAACAAACTAGTGTTTTCAGGGAAATAGGCTTAAATTTTCCATTTCTATGCCATGTGTCAAGCGATGGGTTGGATCATTTACATTTTGAGAGGAGTGAGTTGAGGTAAATAATGAATGAAATGCAGTGCAGAAGTTGTTGATTTAAGCATCTACAAAATGTTTAAATCATCCACTATAATTATTTTATTAATTTAGCATGAAATTAAAAAGTTTGTGAGAGCAAATGAAAACTAGCACGTTAGAGTCAAGCGGGCTTTTCCAGTTTACAGTGTACAAGGCTAAGAGTCAGGCTTTCTAATGAATGAAAAATGTCTGCGTTTTCAGTTGATTAATGGGGTTGGGGATGAGATTTTAGGGCGATTCAATTCCATTTTATTTATATAGCGCCAAATCACAACAGCAGTCGCCTCAAAGCGCTTTATATTGCACAGTCGATCGTACAATAATAGATAGGATGACAGGAGGCAAGAAGCTACTAAGTATGTAACACTGCAACCCACTTTCCTTGGAGGTGGTCACGGCCCACCCTTGAGGCTTATTGCACCACTTTATACTAATCCACATGCAGTTAACTATTCAATAAGAAGAAGACAATAGGACATACATAAATATGATTAAATAATGTGTCAAAGCTTTACATCTTAAAAGAGACCCCAGAACAAACAAAAATGAGATGCTGAAATAATTCGTGTTGGCAAATCTGGTTTTTCAAAAACAACAAAGAACAAAAGTGTTTCCTAGACTTCAAGTACTCGGGAAGTGTATTCCATTAACTGGTAGCTTTAAGTGAAAATGCAGATCGAGAGGAAGCAGAGCTTAAAATGATCTCTTAAAGCTTGTTTGTAAAGAGATTTCATAGATTTCAGTGTTGAGACCAACATGAGGTGTAATAAGTTGCAGTATATGAGAAAATATAATAGCATTCAAGTATACACTTGTGGTCTCTCTCATAAGTGAATCATGCTGGAGCAGGGGGGCTAGGACTAGGAGGAGGAGTTGGCCGTCCGACTGCGGTCTGGAGTGTGG
>NW_005187613.1:105695-114078 GCF_000239375.1 Pundamilia nyererei
TCAGATGGCTAAAGCGGCCTTCTTATCGGACATCATTGTGGCCAATGGTCACAATCCTCGAGTTTTATTTAAAATCTTTAATTCAGTGGTCAACCCTCGGTCAGATGTGCTGAGGGAGGCCTCCACAGCTCTCTGTGAGCGATTTTTGAATTATTTCACAGATAAAATTGCATCATTAAAGGCCCTGCATTTACCGGCGGTTAAATGCAGGGCCAAGTTCCAACTTTAAGATGCTGTTCGGCCTTTTACCAGTTTGAACCTTTCTACTCTTAACACTAAAGGAAATAATAGATCAGTTGAGAAGCTCAAACTCTTTACATGACATTCTTCCATCTCGTATTATTAAGGATGGCGTTGATGTAATCGGGCCTTGCATTCTATCTCTAATAAACTCATCATTGCTATCGTATCACGTTCGGACTGCTTTTAAACATGCGGTTGTGGAACCTGTCATTAAGAAAAGTGGCCTTGACCACAAAGACTTTGCAAATTATAGGCCGATCTCTAAATGACCTTTTATGGCAAACAAGTCGTTCTTCAGCAATTAGAGGCCTATCTAGATGCTAATCACATTAGCGACAGATTTCAGTCTGGGTCTAAACCACATCATCATGTCATAGTACAGAAACTGCTCTGCTGAGAGATTTTAATGACCTTCTTTTAATTGTGGATTCAGGGCGCCCTGTGGTCCTGGTTTTACTGGATTTGTCTTCTGCCTTTGATGTAGTGGACCACAGCATTCTGCTAACAAGACTGGAATATTTAGTAGGCATTAAAGGGAACCCCCTTGAATGGTTTAAATCGTATCAAAAGTTCCCTTTCTGTTACGATGGGGAGCTACTCTTCCTCTGTTACCCCTTTTCATTGTGGTGTGCCCCAGGGCTCTGTTCTTGGCCCTATGTTGTTCTCATTGTACATGTTACCCTTGGGCTCTATATTTGACAAAAATAAAATTTCTTTTCATCTTTATGCTGATGATATTCAAATCTATTTTCGTCTGACGGACGATACCCCATCTTCACTATGCTGCTTTCTTGATTGTATGAGGAAGGTTAAAGGCTGGCTATCCAGTAACTCCCTTTTGTTAAATGAAAAGAAAACAGAAATTATTATCTTTCATAGCCACATCCCTCGGGGACAATTAACCGATATATTTGGGCCCTTTGCTACCTCCCTCTCTGATACAGTACGTAACTTGGGTGTCCTTTTGGACAGTTCCTTCAAACGTGTCCTCTGTATTACAGTCTAGCTTTTACCAACTACGACAAATCTCTAAAGCTAAGCATTACATACCGCGAACGGATCTTGAAAAACTTATACATGCATTTGTTACCTCAAGATTAGACTACTGCAACTCCTTTTACCTGGGCCTCCAATCTGCCCTTCTTCATAAACTACAACTTGCCCAAAATGCAGCGGCACACCTTTTAACTGGTACTACAAGGTTTGATTCTATTACCCCGATCCTGGCTGCCAATCAAATATCGGATTGATTTTAAGATTTTATTGTTTACATTCAAAAGCCACTCAGCCTGTATACTCCTAGTTGAGCACTTCAGTCATCGCGTCAAATGCTCTTGGTGCAACCTCGGTCCCGGCTGAAAACCAGACGTGATCGTGCTTTTGCCATTGCTGCACCGAACATCTGGAACAGTCTTCCAGCTGATATTTGCGCAATGATTAGTTAGTGATTCATCGGATGTACAATTTGTACTTTTATTGCGTTTGTATGTCATTCTATTATTTCATATTACACTATTGAGAAGCACTTTGGAGTACCTCTGGTCTTTTAAAAGGGCTATCTAACTAAAGTATTGATTGACTGAATTTTATCCAGTTTAAGACACTTATGAATAACTGATGGTGTAGAAGCTTTTTAATAAGCAGTGAATGTGTCAAATGCTTTGTGCAAGTCCAAAGATACTGCAGCCAGTTTTGGTTAAATGGTTTACTCTAAATCCAACTGCAACAGATGAAGCAAAGCTCCTCTTTCCAAACGTTCTTCCAGCTATTCAGTAACAACTTAAATGCTAAATGGCTTGTATTTGTATAGCGCACTGCTGATGGCAGCTACATTGAAGCCACAGCTGCCCTGGGGCGCACTGACAGAGGTGAGGCTGCCGGACACTGGCGCCACCGGGAACCTCTGACCACCACCAGTAGGCAACGGGTGAAGTGTCCTGCCCAAGGACACAACGACCAAGACTGTCCAAGCCGGGGAGGTATATATATATATATATATATATATATATATATAAAATATATACATGCATTCAATTCGAGACATGTTCTGGTTGTGCTGCAGGAAAAGTCCTTGAGTGTGTGCGGGAAGGGGAGCAGGAGTCTGTTATTGTTCTGGAGCAGGAGAGTGAGTTGTACCAGACAACTCCTCAGGATTAACGGCCCATCTTTCTGTACCTCCTCAATATACTGTGGTGAGAACAAAACATCTGGTGCTTGAGAGGTTATAGGAACGTTACAATATGTTAAAATAGTGACATCTGTTGGTGACAAATATAAAGAACAGCTTGAATCTACAAATTAAAGTGCTTCGTGATTACTGCTCACTCTACAGAGTGGAGTTGATAATTCTGTCTGATATTGGGCCACCCTTGTGTTGCTTTGAACATGTATTTTTAGCAGGTGACAAAATTATGGGATAATGACGTGGGGGTAGAATTGATTGTGAACTGGAAAGGGAAAATGCTAATGAACTTGTAAAGTAAAAACATGATGCATTAAAGGTTACCCTGTTTGGTTTTTATTTAAGGAGGGAATGTGTTCCTCTGTGCGATGGCCGAGTCTGTTTCTTTTCTAGGAGGTCATTTCTCCTGCCTTAGAGAAAATCCTCACATGGAACAGAAGAGGCTGGAGCGCACAGAAACTGCAATGCAAGTTGGTAGAGATGCAGGTATACAGGCGTCCTGGGACCACAGACTATCATCTAAAAAGAAGGTCAAACAACAGGCATAATGAATTTTACAGTATTCATGCAAAGATATCTTTGTCTGTGTCATCTTTTATAATTGCAGCTTTCTTCATGAAGTTATTCACTGACAATGCGTTTCTCACCATTACATGCACTCACAGTGCTTATAAGTTGTCTTTCTGGCCTAAAGAAAAACGTTTCTTCATTTTAGGAATAATTTGAATGTCTTCGGTCACACAGCTGCAAATCCCTGTTGCAAACAGCAGGGACACAGAATTACCTCAGTGTGATAAATCATTGTGTCACGGTTCATTTTGAGTTTCTTATGTTTTGGTTTATTTTTGAATGATGGATTGTTTTCTGTTCTCTGGTGCTTTGTTGATTATTATGATAAATCTGTTTCAGTTATTCTGGTATATTTCTGTATTATGATTAATGTTCTGGTTGTATTTTGTTATTATTGCAGCTTTAGGTCAGTGTCTAGTCTTTCTCTCTCTCTTATTTAAGTGTTTCCTGTTTTACTTTGAAGGTTCATGTCTGATGTCAGTGTTTCTGGCTTTGCTGTCTCGTTAGGTCTCATTGCTTGCTCAGTGTATTTAAGCTCAGTGTTTCTTTGTGTCAGTGTCGTGTCGAACCCTCAGAATGGCCTGTGTGGTCCAGTTTGTGTTTTCACGGTTTGGTTTCTGTTTTTGTTTCGTGCCGCAATAAAGCTGAGGTTTCCAGTTACAATTCTGTCTCAGAGTCCTGCATTTGGATCCTCATCCCCGCCTGCCCGCACACAGAGCCCTGACACATTATCTGTGTCAAGATCTGAGGGGTTTTTCCAGAGTTGATGAATGGACTCATAGCCACCTGACACAGGCTGAGCGAGTTAAAAAAAGGACAAAAGTCCAACTGCACAAAGCTCGTACAGATTTATTTTACAGTCTCAGAAGGGAGGAACTATTCCCAAAGGAGAATCCACTGCACTGTGATTGGGAATGGCTGGATTATTTCCTGTTCAATAGGTACTAATTGAGATCAGTGTATAGAGATACAGGCTTCAAATATGTCATTCTATGTGATTCAGTTTATGTAACAAGAAAGAGCGAGTGTGGGCTTTTTGTTTTTTCCTCTTTATTAAATGTGGTTGTCCCTATATCAGATTTCCAGACTGATGAGTGGCTGCTCGCGGTGTTTATAGTGTACCACTGCCATCTAGTGTCATTCAGAGTCAAAGCTCACTGGTTTATTTTGGACCTGACAGAAGACACCAAATACCATCACAGAGAAAGCAAACAGAAGTGCCCTTGATTGGAAGCAGTGTAAGAAGGATGTGAAGCTAACAACCTCCAGTCTTGATTCAGGAATCAGCGATCATGTGGTTGTGGACTTAAAGGAAGAGGATCAGTTGCAAAGGTCGGTGCTGCAGCATCGGGCGATCACACCAGGTGTTGTGACGTAGCCCTGACACACCGCCATGTTCATGCACTGACGGAACGAAGACCCTACAATAATGAAACACAGACGCTTAAAGTGAGCGTGTGAACATACTTACTGAGCAGGCATATAATGATACATAGTTTAGATCAAACTCCATTTACACTGTGGGCCACTTACAGCCCCTTTTATCTATATTTTAACTGTTATTGATGAGATGATGCTTACTTTGGTGTAGTGTGAATTTAAACAGTAAAAGCTACGAAAATACAGTAAAAAGTCCAAAATCAGTGCCCTCCATCAAAATTTACAAAACTGTCCAGTGGACCGGATTGGAGTCTTTTGGAGACCGATTCTGGTCCCCAGGCCATATGTTTGACATGTGTTTATATATTCACGTAAGACAATGAATAAAATAATAAAAACAATCAGATGCACATGCAGCATATGTAATTTTTGTGTGTGTTATCATTCCTTATCTTTATGCAGTGTTTAAAAGTCTCAAATACAGGTATAGACGGATGACCTGTCGAACCTCTCGGAGGATCTGTGGCTCGGTTACTGCTGTGGGTTGTTTCAAGTAACTGTTATCCTGTGGTGATGACTTCTGTTCTGATGGGAGTAATCTCTTGTATAATGTGACACACTACACCTTCCACAGAGTACTTACTCAGAGCGCCTTGGAATATCACGGCACCACAGGCGTTAGCCCGTCCCGAGCAGGTCTGGATGCTTGTAGGAGTGCAGAGGACACTGTCGTCTGAGAAACAAAAGTTGCATCGCAGCGCCTCTCCTGGAAACGACACACACACACATGAAAATAATGTAAGAGATCATTCTGGCTTGAGATATAAAACATTTTTACAGTATATCTAACACATTATACAGGATTTAAATAACTAATGTGGACTCTTCAATAATAAAAATAAAATGTTAACTAAAAAGGTGAAAATGGAAAAGAGACATTTTTTACTCCTGTTAAAGCTTCAAAGTCCCAATAAAAAGTTGGTACTTGTTTGTATTTCTTTAAATGATTATTTCTCTGTTTTGTAATAAATAACCTGATTACTGTTGTGCTTCAGTCTTTAAGTGGAATTAATAAAATGCATAAGTTGCATGTATGCCAAGAATAAAGAAACATACCCTGACACAGAGTCAGCAACAGAAGAATGGCACCCACCGCAGCTCTCATGATCTGCAAGAAAACAGAAAAGTATTTATAACCTCCTGTGCCCGAGGAAACGACTCTTCATCAGTGACTTTTCAGATGAAAAAGAAAATCTGGTTGTTGATCAGTCGTTTTGAAACAGCTGACCTTTTGTTGTCAGAGACACACCAACACAAATACTCACTGTCTCTGTTCTCTTTAAAGCATCAACATTATTTAAGCCTGTAAGTGTCAGAGTTCTTTGCAGCTCTTTAAAGTCATCTTCATATCAGCATGTCAGATGCTTGAAATGTGCAAGTGAACTATCGTATAAACAAAACAGAGTCTGCTTCACAGTTTGCAGGCAAGAACTAATCTACGTGTGAGTTGTTACCTCCTGCTCAGACCCTCAGCTCCAAATGTGTGTCCCGTATGTTGGAAGGAAGTGTGCGCTGTCTTTAACAACCATAGCACAAAGCAGAAGAGCCTGTCTGTTGTGTAACGGTGGGTCAGTACAGGGTTCAACAAAACACACTTTCTAGTTGTGTTGCAAGAAAGAAATTTACAAGGAAACTACATCCCACTGATGGATCACGCACCAGAAGCTTTTTCTCAGAAGTGCAGACCTGATTTCAGATTTCATTGCTGAGTTAAACTGAGTCTTAAAAAGAGGAAGAACAGCTTTCATCTGTTAAATGTTCTTTTAATTATCTTCCTGTTTTTAGATGCTGCTTCCCTTTCTTTCAACAGTTGCAGCAGTAATTCTGTCTTTTGGTGGAGAGTTCATGTTGCAACAGCAGAGGCTGAAGAGTGTGCAATGATTTAAGAGTACACAGAGGGATGGATGGACGGATAGATCGCTCTAGCAGCACATGCTATAGTGTAGCTGGGTAAGACACTGGAAGTGTAAAGTGTAAATCAGGAACTTGGTGACTGCACGTAAATTTTTGAGCTTCAACATAATGTCCAGTAGTAAGTTCCTGATTATGTTGAAGCTCAAAAATTTACGTGCAGTCACCATTTAGGTCACTTCAGCATTTTACAGGACATCCCACTAAAGTCACCTATGTGTCGTCATGCTTGATGCATTGTGCTTTTCTCATGTTTAACATGTAAAGCTTTCTAGCAGGCGTGTTGTACAGACCTTCAGGTGTCAATATCCTGAAATGAGAAGAATAATGAGGCAAGAGTTAGCATTTTGCACTATCCCAGATACCATAGGGCAGGGGTGGGGAACGTCAAGGGCCGGTGTCCTGGAGGTTTAGATGTGTCCTTGATCCAACACAGCTGATTCAAATGGCTAAATGACCTCCTCAACATGTCATAAAGTTCTCCAGAGGCCTGGGAATGAAATAATCATTCGATTCAGGTGTGCTGACCCAGGGTGAGATCTAAAACCTGCAGCACACCGGCCCTCGAGGCCTGGAGCTGGACACCCCTGCCATAGGGGTACACCCTGGACAGACTGTCAAGCTGATGCAGGGCTAACACAGAGAGACTCATTCACACATATGGGCCATTTAGAAAGGCCAGTTACCTAACCCCACTATCTGCATGTTTCTGGACTGTGGAAGGAAGCCAGAGTACCTGAGACAACCTGCACACAGGGACAATATGCAAACTCCACACAGAAACACTCCGGCCAGCCGGTGGAGTTAAACTCAGCCATGTCTTACAGGTAAAGTGTTAAACAGGCTAGCTACTGTCGACAGTTTGAGAAGCTTTAACTGAATAAAGTCCAGTGCTGCCATTGATGTCAATGATTTTATTTCTTATTTTTAGCCACATCATTATAGGCCTAATGTGCTGCAAACACCCGTGGCAACGATTTATCGTACTCAATAGTTCTGTTTGTTTGTTACCTGTCGACACAAACGACGCTCTTCATTTTATCCTCCCCATCACCTCGTTATGACAGTCCACGAGTACACGTCAGACTGTGGTCCTCCTAACAAACCATCAGACAGAACTTGGTTTGCTGCTGTTCTGTCTTTTATTGCAAGGAAAATAGGAATAAAATAACTTTAAACTAACAAGTTTATTATCCCACATCTTTGCTTTTTGCATTAAAAGCAAATTAAAACAGTCACATGTGGCTGTTGTTGTGCTGCTTTTGAAGGCAGGTGCAGCCCTGACACTCCAGTTTGTTTATGACTGATTGCAAAATAACAGACTTTTCAGCACTGACGCAAGAAAGGACTCTACCCAACTTTTTCATCACATTATTGCCATGTTAGAAAGTTCAGAGGACAGACTTGACTCCGCCCTCAAACCAGCGTTCCTCCCTGTCCAGGATGTTACATCCTCATCATTGAAAGAGTCCACTGGCCTGTAGGTGTAGATAGACTGCAGAGTCCAGGCCTGACGAGGAGGCTCTGCTGTGTTGGTCCATCCTCTTCACCAGAGCTTGTTTGGTTTCCCCGATGTATAAATCCTGCACTTAACAGCGTACACTATGTTACTCTGTTTGTGTCGGGGACCCGATCCTTGGGCTGGACCAGTTTTTGGCGCAGCGTGTTCTGGGGTTTAAAAGCCACAGAGAACTGGTGTTTAGAGAAAATGTGTCTCAGCTGTTCTAATACTGCTGACATGTACGGGGGTTTTCCTCTGCTCTTTCCAGGTGGGTGACACGGTTGCCCCTCTGATGATCCTCCTTGGGCTCTTGTGCTCTGGGGGGCCTATGGATGTCTGGGGCCTGGATCTCCTCCATGCCTGCTTCATGCCATGGGGGGCGGGGCCATGGCTCCCCACACCCCCTAGCACAGGGATCGGCAACCTGCGGCTCTTTGGTTCTTATACTGCGGCTCTGCGTGGTTTGGGAAAATAAATTAGAAGCTATTAGCTGAAGTGTATTTTATTTATGTTCTTTTTTAACTTGTAGTTCTAAA
>NW_005187613.1:114286-125235 GCF_000239375.1 Pundamilia nyererei
CGCCTCACAGACGACAGCTTACAGTCCTGTAGAGATGGAAGTGACTTCGTACAGCCCCGACCTGCAGACGCTGTGCGCAGAGGTTCAGGAGCAGAAGTCCCGTTGTAAACATATCACGGCAGACCCCACGATGTTTGCATGAACACGCTTTTCAGCTTCTCTTTATTGACCACTTTTCACACACGGTTGCTGTACGCACACAGCCGGCTGTAGCTTTGCAGCTCACAGCCCGACACACACCAACACAACAGCACAGACGTTAAGGCGGCGAGGCGTGATTGCGGGTGCCGCTCAGGTGCGTCCGCCTCCCCTACAGACCACGCCCCGCCACACACATTAACCAGGTAAAATACATATTTAGGCAGAATTTTGCAAATATCTATTTTTCATCTTTCAGCAGCATCGAGCTTTTTATCCAATTATTTTTTAAAAGTCGGGTCAAGGCTCCAAAAGCACAAAGGAGATATGAGGGCGGCTCACAGCAGTTTTTGTTTGCTGGATCCCAGAGTTTTCTTTTGCGTGGAAACTGGGTCCAAATGGCTCTTTGGGTCTTAAAGGTCGCTGACCCCTGCACTAGCAGATCGTTACATGGAGAAACCTTTTGAATACAAGATCCACACAGGTGCTCACAGACACAAACTACAGCTTTCTCGGCTGCTACCTCCAACAACATTGTGCGCTGTTAGTCCTGCGTGCTGCACAATAACTTTCAATATTTAGCATTTACTGTTAGTTACAGTTACCCAGGTTATTGCTGTGGTGTCGTGTTTATTGTGTTGCTCTCCTTTTGTTTGTTTGGGGTTTTTGTTCTCTCTCAGCAGGTGATCCAGGTGATTTTTTTTCCGTGCCCTTCCTCACTCCCCCTTCCCCCCTGTTTTTCTTTCCCTCCCTCTCTTTCTTTTTCCCTTTCCTATCCCCAGCCATGTCTGTCCCGTCTGTAACAAGTGAAAGTAAAATAAAATAACAAAGGTCAGTCAAATGGACCGAATGGCAAGGCTGGGATGATCCAGTTGGTAAAGTGAATCTGTTGAGCATCTTTTTTGGCCTTCAGATAATAATTCTGACGGCGAAAGAACCAAACAGGACAGGCAAAAATAAAAAACAGTCCTTACACACACAATTATCCTTTTGTTATCCTTTCAATCCTTTTTATTGAAATGAAAGGCCAGACAGTCAAAAGAAAATAAAACAGTGGTTAAAAGTGACTCCATGTCTTCTGATATCATTGCGACATCTTCATGCAGAAGTTTCCCTCATCAGTTGCACCGATCATCAGTACATGTGAAGACGTTATAGCTGGAAATGGACTTCAAAGCAAAGGCATCAGCTCTCCTCATGCATCTTTTGAAGTACGAGTATCCTGCAAAAGAGCAAAGTGAAAACTCAGACTGTACAGATTTGAATTCAAAGAAACACCATCATCAAAAATAACATGAAATAACAATAATGTGTGTGTGTGTGTGTGTGTGTGTGTGTGTGTGTGTGTGTGTGTGTGTGTGTAACCATACTTACTGGGGAATGTGCTGATGACATAGGCACAGACCTCATCAGGTCTCTGGCAGGTCTCCACTGTGTTGGTGCAGCTGCCACCAGCTGTTATTGGAACGCAGCGGTTACACCGCAGAGCCTCTGACAGAAGACAAAGACAGAGATATACACATGAATATGACTGTTCATGTTTAATATTAGTGAACACTGATGGCAAATCTACTGAATTAAAAACAGAAGAGAAACATGTTGAAGTCCAGCTCTTCAGTGTTACTGCCCCTAACAGAAGATTGGTGGCACTGGCTCGTTTTCAGTCACATTTTGCAGTTTTAGTTAAGTTAAAATTTCTTTTCTTTTTTTATAGCGCAACAGTTGCCTCGATGTGCTTTATACAGTAAAGTAAATATACAACTCCTCCGACTTTGAACTGAACAGAACAAAAGCAATCTGTAAATCTAACTTACCACTGCTGATGAAGATCATGAGGAGGATGACAGCAAGTGCAAAGGCTTTCATTTTCTTCTCTTGCAGGAGAGTTGGTCTCTGCAAAGATTACTTGGATTACAATATACTCACTCATATATGACCAAATGCTGCTGAGTGTGAATCAAAAACAAGGCTCTGAGAAAACATCAGCTTTTCCCCTTTCTTCAAACACAGAAATCCTTCATTTCTTATTGTGTCTTATTTTTGTTCCCATGTCCAGGCATCTCTGTCTGTGTCGTCAGTTCAGTCCTTTCCCAGTCCTTTCCCAGTCCTTTCCCAGTCCTTTCCCAGTCCTTTCCCAGTCCTCCTGCTGCTGATGCTGCCAAACCCTCACCACGAACAGCCCACATGTCTCTGTGATCACACGCTTGCACCAAAGAACAGTTAAAAAGGACATTTTGATTTAGAAAGTGAAGAATTACCTGATGATGTTTCCTTTAGCAAAGGTACAGCTTCACTAGACTGAGCGCTTCACTCAGGAATTTATAGTCTGCTGAGACGTTACACAAACACTGGATATTCCATTGTAATGAAAGCCGACTACAGAAGATTACAACATCATGTTAATGAGCTACCACTCTGCAAAGAAACAACGCAAACACACAATTTCACTCCAAGCAAAATTTCCCAGAGCAGAAAAGCGCTGTATAAGAATCAGTCCATTCACCATGTAAACTGTACTTTACTTCACCAGCAGCCAGATGTGGTGAACAGTGCAGCAGGACTGTCTGAATTCTTTTAAATTCTGTCATCTTCTTCTGTCACCTACGATTTCACTGCCAGCTGCCCTGGAAATAAATAATGTTCAAGCTGACGCTGTAGCAAGCAGCACATGTTACGTCTGTGTGTTTCCTTGCTTGTACAGCACAGCGACCCAAACAGTGGCTTCTACATTAAAATGGTTTGTAATTTGCAACATGTGAAAACACACAGTGTTGATTTATCTTTATTATTTATGTATTTATTATTATTAATTCTTGAATTGTTATTTCCCAGAACACAGAATGTCAATCTACAGGTTCGTTTCTGCTCACCTGTAATTTGACTGTTGTTATCCTTTCATCCCTGCCGGACTGTAGCTGTCCTCAGATGTCATTCCTGCCTAACATGTGTTCCTAAAGCAGCCTAGTTAGTATACGTCTATGTCTCAGCCTTCTACACTTACATTTAATTGTCTGGTGTTTGCACATGAACATCCACTGTTGTGTCCATTACTGAAGCTGTTCAGCAGCAGAAATAACACAGCTGCGTAGGACACAATGTCCTTATTTATCTAACATGCAACACAGTAAATCAGACACACCAGTCCCTCTTACGCCATCACTGGTTACTGGTACTCTGAGTTTTATTTGAGTATAGTTAGGAAAATACAGCCAAACAAAGATGGTTTCCACAAATCGTCTTGTGAGGTGAAGTATCGATCTTCTCACCCTGAGTGATTCCCAGCTTCAGACGCTCCAGCATCTGTTAGCAGGACTCGTATGTGTACATCTGTATATGTATGTAATTTATCATTTGTTCATAATTGCCCCACATTACCCAAAATGTTGAAAAGTATAATCAGTGGCATGAAATCATCTTTAAAATTTGCTATTAAAACAGAAGCAGTTTGAGTGTGGTGCCATTGAGAAATCCAGTAAACGAGTCATGTTAGTGAGTAAAGCAGCTGGAATAAACCAAGCATGACTCACAGGGTCACAGCAGGGGGCAGCAGGTCAGGAACTCTGCTGAGGAACGCTCACAGTTTCTGTGGGAGTGTCCTGCGTGTCCGTGACACATGGACTGGTTGGCTTTAGTGAGTCAGAAGTGTCTTTAAATTCAGTCTTCAGCAGAGAGCTCAAATCATCAGATGGGGACATTTGATTGGACTTAAAAAGCTCCAAATGACCATGTACCAAAATCTAAATCCGTACACTAAATGACGTCTGTAAAAAACATCTGGCACCAGGCTGCATGCCTGTATTTGAGCTCTGCTGACCTGACTGTTGCAATGACATTAAAATTAATGTTGCATGTAGTTATAATAATATCAACAGCTTTAACCCGATCAGTCTGACAGCACAGAGGCCGAGCAGGTTTTCTTTCTTGTGTTGGTCCAAGTGTAAATGTCTTCTATGTTCCAAAACGGCTTTTTTTTCATTGCTCTAGCTCAGTGGATTTAGTCGAATTAGATTAGATTTTTAATTAGGGTAAGATACAGGAACCAATGAACCGAAGCCTTTAAAATGAACACGTGCAAATCTTAGTGCATAACAAAGTGTCTAAATGTGCATTTATAGTAAATCTGCAGAGGTTGCAGGTTTCTGTTCACCTGGACGTTTTCAGTGGGAGAAACGTTCTCGTCACTCATCCAGGTGACGTCCTCAGCTTTCCAGCCTTATGCAAATGTGCTGTTTATAAGACTGGGGAAACCTGCCGCTTACAGTTGAAGGCACATCGATATGGAGCGCTGCCTCAAACAGGCAGTCTCATTAATGCATTTAAGATACATTAATATGTATCATCTGTATGAATAAATACTAATGCAGACTGTAGTTCAGGTATTATACTGAGCTTGGCTGAGTATGAAAGTGATCAAAGAGCAGAGCCCCAGCTTTCATTCATCATTTCTTTATTGTTTGCACACATTAACATTACAGGATATCACCATTTATATCACACATGTATAAGACTGAGATCCACAACATATCAAAAGAGGATGAAAAAAAAAGGAGTTAAGAAAATAAGGTCACTAAGTAAAAATAAATCAGCCTGGGAACCAATGAATTTCTCCCTTAGAGAAGTTCAGTCACCATGACAACAGTTACAGTACAAAGACCCATAGATTAGAGAGGCTGTAACGGATCAGCAGAGTTGAGAAGAATCAGCGTTTCGGGAAAGGAACACGGGACACAGCTGAAGCTTTACAGTGGGGTTAGAAAAGGAAGCGTTTTTACCCGTCTCGCTCACCTGCTGACTCTCAGCTACGCCGTCTTAAAACCTGCAAACGAAACTAAACCGAGTTTTGTGAGAAGATCAGACGAGTGTGTTTACACTCGAAGCTCAGACTCGAGCTCGATTTTGTAACGAAGACAAATCCTCAAGTCTGCCGTCGCCCATTACAGCTGAGCTGCTCTCAACAAAGTCAGCGTTTGGGTGGGGGCCACGCCGCACGCGTCACGGGCTGCTCTGAACACCAGCAAACACCAGAGCTTTGTTGAACGCACCCCGTCTTATTTAATCTATGGCAGAATGATCACACTGGCACTTAGATGGCTAATCACATGACCACGCGGGGGAAACAAATAAGGCACGAGCACGCACAAACACACACAGACTATTTAAAAAGTGCATCTCCACTAGCTTTAAGGTTCAGAGAAACTGCTTGGCTCGCTCTTTTTGTGTTTCACAGATATTTTGAACAGATCAAAGATGACTCACAGTCAAACAGGAAGGCCTGTCTCACTACGTCACACCATTAAAAAACGGAGATGCCACCACCTGACAACATTCACACACGCAGCCCTCGTCTGCAGTGAAACCCATCTGCACTGGTACACACAAACACACACGTCACTGTGGCATTAAAACAGGCAAACACTTTTTGTTGTCGTTTTTGCTCTCAGCTTCAGTCAAACTGAAATTCGGACTGTTTTGGTGCTTTTCAGTCACATCGTTACAGGAACACCACAACACCAATATGTACCCACTGATAGTTTGTTGCAATGAAAGACATCTAGTTGAACAGCTTGTTTTGAGTCTTTAGAAACTGGCTGACTAAAGGAAAGAGACAACGTGTCAGAGGTAACGACTGCAGGTGCTGTAATCACTGTGAGGCTGTCCTTTACACCAAGACTCTGGAAACAGACTGAGGACAGAAACTGAGACTTGCAGAAATAATGTTCTTCTCAGGAATCACAGGTGATTATTACAGGAAAGAACATGAGCAATGATAAATGCAGCAGGAAGCTTAAGGCCTCTGTTACGGCCACACAGTTCTCATTTAGCCACAGAAATTAAAACCCTCATTAAGGAAAGTTGTAGCTGTGCTGGAGGCTGTGAAAGCAGCGATAACAGTGAAACCCTCAACAGCAAAGACATCCCAACCAACTCCCCACAGCGTCTGTGCATCACTGCTGAACCGTGAGATAAATGAGAACACAATGCAGCCTTTGGGAGGCCATACAGCTGCACCCGGGAACCTCTGCGAGAGCCCACAGTCACCTGTGTGCATCCAGTGCCTGCGCTCAAAAAGCCGAGGACGGGGGCTGCTGCTCACCTAACAGGAGGCTGTGAGCTGCTCAAACAATCACACCGATCAGCCACCGCTCGTGTTGGCTGCGCTCTATAAGGGACTGATTCATCTTTGGGTTTAGGAAGAACTAAATCATTTCAAAGGGTTCACACTTTCCTCTCTACAGAGGAGAGAGTAAAAGCCGATTCTGACGGGTTACAGTCCTGCTGCATGCTCCTCATACGCCTGCTCCTAAAGAAAACACAAGAGCTAAAAGGAATACTGGCTTGTGATTGGCCAAAGGGTGTGTTTCATCCTAGACAGCTCTGATCTAATGCGTCTATATCCTACATTAATACTCAACAAACAAATGGACGAACAGCTGGCCTGGAGCCCCGGTGCCCTCTGAGGCGTGTGGGGTCTGTTAACTGCACTGCTCAGTGTGGACTATGTGCAGCACACCACAGCACTGCGCCACAAACACAGAGCCAAAAACCAGCACATAACTTGGACAGACTCCTGAAACGGTACACAGAGTAAGACTCAGTATCAGGTACTTCTACTTAATTAAATTTGGGACAATCACAGGAAATCAGACACCCAAAATCATTCATTATGTACACTGAAGTGACGCTGCTACAAATGAAAACATGAATCCATTACAACTTATATTATTACTGATTGTATGAGCACACATCACGTCTGCTCGCACAATCAGTCACACAGAGGGCAGCAGAGACGCTGGCCTGTGGGAGTCCACCACATGCCCGACGTACCGACCGTCTCCCTGTAATTTAAACAACAACGGCGTCACTCCAGGGAGCGCAGTCACATCTACACTTTGTCACCAAACCCGCAGAGTGCCGAGTATGAAGCCGTCACTCAGCACACTTTTGTAGTGTGCCGTTTACCCGGGACACCAGCTACAGGTCCAAATGACACTGCTATTAGTAAAATTACAGTCATATAAAGGAAGAGAAAGACTCCACGTGCACAGCTGTGGCTGGTTTCTGCCAATCCAAGTACAGCATTTCATAGATTGTCCACAAAGTTCGGTACCGAGTTCACCATTCTGACGTAAACCTGCGTCACGCCTCCACTCTCCTCATCAGCCCTCTCTTTAGCGCAGAATCAGAATCTAAAGAACATTTGGTAACACAGGTGAAACGCCTTTTTGGCACTACATAGAAAACAACACGACCAGCTGCTACTGACAGAGATAAAAGATGCAAACCAGCTTGTTGAAGCAGGGCAGCGATGCAGGGCTGAATATAGATATGAACGCGTGCAGGTAGGAGTGACGGAGGCATGGACGGAGCAGTTCGGGGTGGTAGAGAAGCACATGGCAGCAAATGACTAGCCCTGCATTCACACACATGTAGTGATTTCAGATTTATGTCCCCCTCCCCCAGTGTTGCAGCTCTTTATAGTGTGCCGGCCTGAGACCCGCATGAAACGACTTCACGTCATCGTTCAGGTTCATGTTGTGCTCGTGGAGACTGCTGGAAGCACTACACTGACTTAAAGGAAGGGAAACGTGCACGTCTGTATCTGTACTCGTGACGTGTTTGTGGGGTTTCATGATGCAAAGTGATGTCGAGTTATCACGGCTCACAGTGGAGCACCACTCACGCAGGTGGTATCAGGGCCGCAGCGTTTCATGCTGTGATACGTGAACAGCCTCTAATTTAACGCTGTAACAAAACTGGGGATCTGGATCTTTCGTGTTTACCATCGGTTGCATTTTGTAGTGTTTTCTGTTATTTTTTGCTCACATTATTTTTATTTGCCTGAGCTCTAACACGTGTGCTGTTTCCACTTGTTTTCATGCTTGGAGTCAAATAGAAATGCCAGAAGTTGCCAGACATAATAACAGGACGCTCAGAACAACCGGAGACACACAAATAACTTGGTCCACTGAATCTTTTTAAATGTGCGCGGCATGTAAGAGACAGTCAGGCCTGTCTGAGTACTTTGATGATGCTCCTAAGGTAAGCTAAAGGCTAAATGCTGCAGGGAAGGAGGGTCTCGGCGGCGTTTCACATTGGCAGAAAGAGCTCAGAGCAGAGGGCTGGACATTAAGCAAACACCAGATGCTGCTGGTCCAGCAGGGTTCTCGTGAAGTTATTGATTGGTCCAATGGCGCTGAGCGACATGGCGTTGTCCCGCCCCCAGAGCAGATTGGGACCAAAGACCACAGCCAGGTTACTGTTGGTCATCTTATTCACCTCACTGTTGGCCGATACCTAAACACACACACACAGGATGCTGTTGTAACAGACAGAGATGATATTTTGGGAACAGCGGGATGTGCAGACCATCAGCTGTACCTGTGCCAGAAATGTGATGAGGTATCGCAGCGATGCGTAGTTTTCCTCCGGCAGTGACTCTACCAGCGTCTTCATTACTGTCACCTGACTCTCACTGGACACAGCTGGAACAAACACAGTCATCAGGTGAACTGCTGAGGCAGGCTGTTCATCTGGTGGAGGGCAGGTGGGGGTGTGGGCTTCACACAGTCACACAGGTACAAGCTGAGACTCCTCTAACCGTACTTACAGGCAAAGTTGACAATGTCATTGTAGAGCTGATAGGTGAGCAGAGGCTCGGGGAGTTCCCTCAGGAATGTTTTCAGGATGACAGCAGCCAGGTGCACATCTTCCATCTCTCTGAGGTTCACTGTCGTACCTGCAAACACACGAGTTCAATGAGAACAGAAGAAAACCCGAGAGAAGAGACGAGCGTCCCAACCCTGCTCTAACGTGGAAGAAAGCAGGTCCTCTGCACATAAACACCTGCAGCCTAACTGCTGTTTACAGAACCATCCATAACACAGAGGATCATAACTGACGTCACACAGCAGGTGGAGGGGACTGCTCCATCATGAGTCTACAGCAGGGAATTTCAGCATCACAGGGTCAGAGCTCATACCTGAGTTGTACCTGAGCTGGACCTCCTTCACCAGAGTCACGTTGGCAGATCGTCTGAAGATGCCCTCAATCTCCAAGCCTGACGCACACACAGACGCACACGCAGACGCACACACAGACGCACACACAGACGCACACACAGACGCACACAGTGAAAAAGAAAGAAAGGTGTTTCTTTCAGACATAACGAGGCACAGCCTGAGTCTGCATCAGAGCACAGCACAGGTATAAAGTCACCTGTGTGTGTGCAGCAGGCTTTAATTACAGTGATGTGAGCCAGTAAAAGCACAGGAGAGGCAGCCGTGTGTGCTCCGTGCAGACACAGCTCAGGGAGGAGCTCGCTCAGGTGTTCTGTTTGTTACCTTGCTCTGAGAGGAAGCCAACGGTGTCTCTCATCACCACAGGAACTGGATCGCCATCTGGATCCCTCTGTCTGAGCCTGACACGCACACATTAAAACAACAAGCAGATTCAAAGGTTTTTTCCTTTATCTGGAAGCTTCTCTCACAGGGCCGTGTCTCTCTCCAACTACAGAATCAGCACTTACAGCGTTAGTGGCACCCCAAACACCTGGCTGGGGAGAGGAGGGCTGTGAGGAGGAGACATGGGGGGCTGTGTGGTGGGTTTCAGAGATGCTCTTAATTTGTTGTCATACCTGGCACAGAGACAACGGGAGATTTTAAAAAGTAACACAGGGCTTCACTATTTGTGCCTGAATGTTTGCCTAAACCACAGAATGGAAGCAGCACAGCAGTGAATAAACTCCATCAGTGGCACCTTTTAAGATGCATTGTGCATGAGCAGAACAACCACAGGAAGCATTCCCAAATCAAATGAAAAGATTGACAGTACCCAGTGCAGAGGGCATTTCCAAAGAAGATGCACCTGGAACAGGATGCAATGATGATGCTTAAAGTGACAATAATATGTGGAAAAAAAACAAATGCATGCTGACTTTAGATTCAGAAAGCCAAGATGGAGAGGGAAAATGTTTGAATGTAAAAACTCTGCTGGTAAGAAAAACCCAAGTGAGCGGGCTGTAAAGCAGCACACGACTCACAAATTGCACTCTCTCACCTCCAGCTCGTTTAGCGTGGAGCACAAGGAGTCGGCACACAGCTGGGAAACCAGCAGCTGTGCCAGTGTGGCTACATCAGGGTGCACTGCACGGTCATTTGGATTGTGATGAAGCCACTTTCAGTAAGATAATACCATCCCACTTCCTGTGTTTGCTCCAACACGCCACTCTCAAGGAGGTCAAACACTTTCAACACTACAACCGGCCTCCTCACTTCTCATGCACACGGATAATAAGACGGAGGCGGCATTTAACCCTCAGTGAAACGTGCTGCTGGCATCACGCAATGAGAAGACTGAATGAAAGGCACACATCTGAAGTTTGGCAGGAACACTTACTCTCTGACGCGGGAAGGAATGACCAGCTGATCACACTTGACCACATCCTCCAGCTCACTCAGATAGCTCACGTAGTTGATCTTCCTGCCAAACTTAAAGCTGAGAGAGAGAAAACTCGAGTGGTTGATCTGTGAGCAGCAATGATGATGATTTTTATAACCATGAAAACAGAAATGTAACAAAGTGAAAGTAGCAAGTAGCACATGATGTGCGCACCTTGTTATGGACATTTTAACAACAAACCCAGCGAGCTCGTTTTGAAGTGGTTTAATTAACACGTTGCAATGTGGAGAAGACGTTCAGATCAAACAACAGTGTTCTGAGGACGGACACCTCCCTGAACTCTTATACAAACAAAGAACAAGCCACAACTCTCACATGCTGGCCCCTCTCACAGGGGCTCCTCCCGTCACCTG
>NW_005187613.1:125711-132261 GCF_000239375.1 Pundamilia nyererei
TGTGAAATGATTAAATATGTGATTAATACAACAGAAAACCTCTGGTTTGGTCAGAGTATTTAAAGGCGTTTGTGCACTTCCTGGAACGCTTCATACGCCAAGGAAAACAGCAACAAGCGACCCACCGACGAGTCCGTCTACGGACCGACCAAAAGGACCGGCTATTTTTTCTGTTTCTTGAACAGAGGCAGTCTAAAGGTCAGCGGTAGGCTCAGTGTCACACTGTTTCATCAGCGACTTACATAAAAATGTTTCTGCTGGATGGAGAGAACAAAGCTTACAAAGTTAAGCGAATGGTTCTTGCTTCCAGCTGCAGCACTGTGACACTCTGTTGGCATAGCTACAAGATGATGTGTACAGTATAAAGCACCTCGACTGTTGTTGGGATTTATTGCCATTTAAATAAAACTGGTATCCAGTAAGAACCAAACCTGAAGCAGGAACTTCAGACACATTTATGGCTGCAGTTTTCTACTGCTGCCACTAGATGCTGCTCAAGCTCTGTCAAGGTTAGTTACAGTGGCCCAAAATCCACATTCATCAATCATGTGCTTCCTTTTAAAATGAACACGTCTCTTGAAAACCGCAGGAAGGACTCGTGTAATGATATCAGCTCACATAAGCACACTGATGTGACACTACTGTACTGTACTGTGCTTACTGAGGGAACATGCTCATCAGCATTTAGCATTAGTGGAGTCTGTGTTTACCCACAATCCACAGGAGTAATGCTGGAGTACATAATGCTGTGTGGTACTCATGGCTGCCCGTTAGGCAGATTATATTAGCAGCACCTGACCCGACATCAAGCATATAAAAAAATCCTAGAAAATGTCATAAAATCAATGAGGGATTAAAAATCTGACTGACATCAAGTTGCACTTTAGAACTGGTTGCTCCAAGTACAGACGGCTTTTCCATCACAGCAAGGATAATAAGTTCAAGTACTGGGTCACCCTCTCTGAACCTTTGAAGTCAGCCGTTTGAAGTCTGACAGCCACAGCTGCATAAAATCGAGCCGTAACCACGTGTTATAACCGTGCATCTGTCAGAGAGTGGGCCGTACTGTAACAGGACGCCACAGCTGCAACGATCAGTCGTCAGATTTCTCCCTATATCAACAGGAAGTGGATCACAGAGTGACGCAGGCCCCACCCACCCCCCTATTCAGTTTTATTTATACAGCACCAAATCCCAACAGCCGCCTCGCTTTGTAACACAATCAGCACAAAACGGTGTGTATGTGCACGGGGGCTGCGCATAATGGTCCTTTAAAAATCCCTGAAACCAGAAACTAACCTTATAATTGGTTTTAAGAGGATCAGCAGAGTCTTGATGAACATGGTGGGATGGACGATGTACAGGGCCTTGATGTTCTTCTTGTACCTGCAAACACATCACATGTTCTCACAAGGTGTGCTAACACACGTTTGATACAACGATTACAAGAGCATACACAGAAACGTGACAGCATCTGTGGAATCTGCTGTCCACAGGTTACACAGGCAACTGAATCCTGTGCTGCCAGCGATGAGCTGGTGAAAATAATGCGAGGACATGTAACTGGAGACCTGCTTTTATCTTTATCAGCCAAACTGAATGGCTGTGTGGGTGTGCTCGCCGCTGCTGTGCAAAGTGCAAATGAACTGGGTGAAAGTGATTAAAGACAAAAGCAGGGCTCAGCTCCTTCGCTATTTTGAATAGTGGGAACATGGCTGAAGGCATCCGCACATGTTACTGTAACTGTGCAGTTTATGAAACACCGCACACAGTATTTGTTTCCACTGCATTCAAGAGAAAAACCAGTACCATATCAGTGGATGCACACTGTGCACCTCTGCTTAAATACAGCAGTGAGGGGAAACAAACGGTCAGAGCTTCTCACGTGTGCAGCACGGCTCCTTTCTCCTCGACTCGTCCTGTCTGTACTTCCTCTGTGGACTATGGTGCTCACAGGAAGTACAGAGAAATTACTTTCTTACAAAAAATGACTCCCTGTTTTTCTTCATTTGTTCTGTTGAAAGAGGAGAACGCTGGCACAAGTCTAACCTTAGTAACATTTAAAAAGAAAAGAAAGGTTTTTATGCAAAGTCATGATGTTTAAAACATCCAGTGTTGGAAGTGGACGGTGCCAGCCTGAAGGCTTTGGGATAAGTTTACCCTGGTGTGGAATTTTGATGCATCCGGTACAGGCAGAGGTTAGTCTGCAGAAGCCATTGATCCGGTTAATAAATGCAAAGAGCAGCAGTAGGACCAGCTGTAAACAGGTATAATATGATAAGTGAGATGTGCAGTGATGTGTTGGAGATTACTTTCTGTCAAACTCCCTGTATGCATCCCGCACCCAGCTGAGGGACATTTTGTTTTCACTGGTCATCCCGTGGTGAAAGTAGATCACAGTGTAGTCACTCTCCACATACTGATCCAGGGTTCCTTTGAGATACCTGAAAAACATGAGCAAGTCTTTGTAAACGCAGAAATATCTTTACCTGCTCAAATAACGTTGTTGGTTAGCAACTACTGCACCTGAGGGCTTCGCATCAACTATTTCCATACCAGATGAAAGAGTGAATCTCTTCACGCTGTCCCTACAGGAAGGAGCCTTCACAACATTTTCTAAAAACTGCAGCCTTACGTTCACCGCATCACTCGTTACACCCAAACACAGCAAAGACAGACACAGCCATGCCTTCTCCATTCATTCCAATCATGATTATCTGGGGCAGTGGTGAATACACCATTTCATAACATGATTACTCCCCGACTGTGGCAACATCAGGCAGTTATTACAGTCTTTAAAATAACCTTTAAAACATATTTTTTCAAGACCACAATCACCTCCATCACAGTCTGCTCTTTGTAAAAGCAACCAGTCTGTCAGCAGGAAGGCGAGAGTGGGCGGGGCAGACCAGGTCAGACACTCGTACACCTCAGAGGCCCCACAGTGGAAGCTACAGGTAGAACAATGGTGACCACCGACCAACACTTCCAGCACCACTGACACCTGACTGCTCAGCCACGGCTCGAATGCTTGCTCTGCGGATCCTTCAGCAGCAGCTGTCGGTCTTTGGGACTAATCTTCTCTCAGTGTCACTGATGCAAATCTTGTTCTTAACATTAATGGATCGCATTTATACAGCGCTTTTCAAGAACCTCAAAGCGCTGTACAATGCCACTATTCATTCACTCTCACATTCACACACAGGTGGAGGCAGCTACACTTCCTGTCTTTAGATACAGCGTGATGACCAAAGACCACCACTTCTCCTTACATCGTGTCACATGACAAAAACGCTGGCAAAGCCTAAAGGTTTGCGGTCACTACTTACATCAGCAGCTTATGATGGTCCAGCTGGTGCTGCGGCGGCATCCTGCAGGCATTAAACACGATCACCTTCCTGCCAAAGTTGTCATCACCTACGGACGCAGACATGGACTCGCGTTACTTCCACTACAAGATTTTACTTTTACAAAAACATATATTTCCAGACTGAAAGGTCAGCTGTGACTGAAGAACCGACCGGCCACTTCGATGATCTGATGTCTGGCAATGTCATAGAAAGGGTGGTCCCAGGGCAGGTGTGGAGAGCTGGCGTCAAACTGCTGGGAAACATCTGTCTCTGAAACACACACACAGTTAATACAAGACAACAATCACAGCATTACATCACCATGAAGTCCTTCATATGTAAATGTGTTTGCATGTAACATTTTAAGATTAACCCCAGCCGCTCAGAGCTCTTACAATCCTTCGTTTGAAACATGGCATCATCAGCAGGTGTGGACAGACATCCCTCTCACCTGACTTGCTGAGGAAAGACTCGTCAGCGGGCCACTGCTGGTCCTCTATGGTAGTCAGCTTCAGCTGTCCTAGCTGCGCCGTTGCAGAGTCGTCGCCCACATCTACCAGCAGTTCTGAAGACATCGCACACACGTGCACTCTCACATACACACAGACGGCACAGCGATGTCTTTCTTCAGCTCACTCAAACATACACGCACAAGCTGCAAGAGACAAAAACGCTTCAGGTCAGCACATCTCAGCCAAACTGTGTTTGAACCTGATGCTGTGACATTATATAAAACAGACCCAGATCAAATCAAACATTTCTGCACAACTGAAGCAACATGAAGTCACTTCCGTGAAGTTTCTAAGAAACACGAGACATTTGAACTTCCACAGAATACGCCGTCCCTTTATCACACTCACTGTTACCCAACTCGACTGAGTTTAAAAGATGAAAGAATGAAATCCATTAGTGATTGATGCTGCTGCAGTGGGTGACATGCTGCATCAGCACCATCTAAATAACATCAGACAACAGCAGTAATCTTCAGGCTAATGCTGCGCGATCCCTTTCTCACAGCCTCCAATTATTCCGATCACACCTCCAGAAATAAAGAGTGCACACAGTTACACAGAACATCTTAGCGATGCTGAGGTGGTCGTACAGTTTCCTTTGGCTTATTAGATCTGCTTCAGCCAAGTGACGTTAACCAAGGACAAACCGTAAGCAAAGACTACTATAGATCTGCACTGCAGAGTAACAACTAACTTCTTCAGCCCTATAGAAACATACCACAAACTGCAGCATGACGAATGCATGAAAGACAAGAAAAACGACATAATGTGTGCTGACATGAATCGCCCAACATCAACTTGATCAACTCGTCTGAGCTGACGATGGACAAGAATGTACAGCATCCTGTGCAGGAAGACACCAAACTCACCAACACCTGCATTATATCAGGAGATCTCACAACTGTGTGAGTTTCACCTCACGCAACCAATGAATGAAGTACTTTAGATTTTGCATCTTGATAAATAAATACAAGGTGAAAAAACAACTTGTTTGTCTGCAAAGATGAAGTTACAGGTAGCTGTGGCAGAGTGTAAAGACGAAAGCAGCGCTGATATGATTTCATTTTGTGTAAAGCTTTGGTACTTTTTTACTTCCAGGAGGTGCACTGAGTTTAGCTGGCGAGCTGTCCAGGGTGTACCCCGATTCTCTCGCCATGGTAACTAAGGTGGGCTCCAGATGTTTTATTCATATAAATAAAACATCCGCTGGCATATTGACTGATGCACCAACCTCTCCCAGTGACAGCTCCCACAGCTGAAGGAGATGTTAATGAGAAAAATAGACCACTCACCACAGGTACGTGATACAAAGAGCCTGTGGGATTTTATTGTCACTGGTGTGCCAACCCTCAGTGGACTTTTGTTACTCTGAGTAGTTTTAGTTCAAGAAAAATGAAGACACCTTTTCCCCCTCAGGAGCTTTGGCCATGCTCCAGGTGGTGACTTACCATCAGTTCCTGCATGCTTTCTGTTTCTGGAGCTATGCATCTGTGTACAAGAACAGTATCAGGGACACATTTTTTGAGATTTTTAAAAATCTGTTTGATTTCTTTTTCTAACCTTCATTTCACCAGGAAGTAAAAGCTGAGATTCTCTTCTGAGAGAGTTTCTTAGTGTGGCTAGGGTTAACCCAGCAGGCAGTTTCACTGGTGACAAACCAGAAAAGCTCAGGCCTGAACCCGAGTAACCAGTGAGCCTCACAGGAAGCAGCTTTTTGCTGAATGTCCTGAACATCATTTGCTGAGTTTTCTTCTCAAGCAAGAAGAAAGCGATGAAAAGAATAACTCTGACGCTGAACAGTGGCCTGAGATGTGCAGCAGCAGAGAGACTGATTAGTCTCAGAGTGCCACCACAGTTTGGTCCTGCTTTTTGTTCTTTTAGCTTCAGCAAACAGAAAAAAAGCTTTATATCTGATCTATCTGAAGAAAGGATTCCTCAGTCTGATGACTTTCAAATGGAGCTCCAACAATAAGGTTCAAACACAGCATGAGCCACTTCCTCAGTTTAATGACTGCATCACTCCTCTCCTCTCTTATTAACTGCCCATATTTTCTACATGCTTCCTTTTTATCTACCATCCCCCACCTATTTACTCCACTCTTACTCTCATGCCCACACACGTACACACAGCTGTGATGTTATGCTAGCTGACAGCATGTAGCTTTAAATAAACATCGCTACTAACCAGCAGACACAGTCGGCCAATTGCTGCAGCCAAACACACACACAGACAAACTGAGTGAAAAGCAACTGTTTGCACACTATCTGCATGTCAGTCAGTAACCATGCAGCTGTCGGGAGGATGTTGGTTAACATTTATGATGATGTGAACAGTAACAGGTTCCTCATTTCCTTTCTCTTCATTCAGTTCCTAAACTGAACAGACCAATGGAGGTCACAGCAGTGGGTCAGGGGCACAAACCCTGACTGTGAGTTTATTTCTATGACAAAGTTTCACAGGTTACATTCCTACTGAAACAGATAAGCTCGCTCCAGGCACTTCAGGTCTGACAGCTCTGGATTCAAAATGTTTACTTTCGTGGCATTCAGTCCTATTGTCTGCACTGGATGATCTGTTGCTATTTGCCTAATTTATTGAGCCTTTTTGGTTTTTTAAGCTGAGAAGCACTGAAAAGATGTAATGCTAAAGTTTCAGGATCATCACTCTGATGGTGGAGGAGATGCCCA
>NW_005187613.1:133834-137332 GCF_000239375.1 Pundamilia nyererei
ACACAGAAAAAGCCACTTTGTGTACATATGAGCATCTAACAGAAGCATCCAGCGAGCACAGCACCCTGCCCCCTCTATTCCTCTTCTCTCTCAGCACTGCAGAGCAGCTGAGGAGGGCAGTTTAGTCAAAGCCTGCTCCAGGGGCTCAGGAAATGATTCCTAGCAAAGCTCTAGTGCAGAAAAAAGCCATGGAGTGACACAGTATTATTACTGAGCATTTCTGCATGTGAAACACTGCTCTACTTATTTTATGCTTTTATGGCATTTCAGCTTCAGTAGTCTAAATACTACCAAAGGGTTCGTCCCTAACAGCAGCATGCACCATCAAATATGCAAAAGAAAAAAAAACATAATACTGGCATGTACATGCAAGCAGCAGCAACATTCCCTCTCTCCATTTCTCTCACACACACACACACACACACACACACACATGTACCTGCAGTAACATTTCTGCACCACAACACACTCCACAGTTTCTAATGCCGACCAGAGACTGACACTGAGCTTAAACTCCAATCACCTCTAGCTGGGGAAGTTCATTTTACGTTTTTTTTACCTGAGGGACGCCACAAAAAGAAGAAGAACCTGAACAATGGGAACCAAAAATCCCACAAAAAAGCAACCACTGTTTCTGACATGACATATGTGTAAGGAACAGCTCATTTCATCTCCTGCATGCAACTCACTGATGTTTGAAATCACTGCTACAGCTTTCATGTCAACGCAGCTTTCGCCCCAGTCTTCTTGGTGGGTTACATTTATTTATAAAATGTATTTTAAGATCTTTATACTTTAGAGGCCTTTTCAGGCATGATCACCTAACACTGCTGGCTGCTTGAGGTCAAAATGATGACACTGGGCAATTCAGGCAAGGGTCACTTTTACATCCAGGTTTGGTAAATATCACAGGCGTAGAGTTGCTGCGACAAAGGCATGAGGCTGAACTTTGCAGCTAGTAATAATAACATAACCGAGGCCACAACTATACTTAAAAACATTCGGTGGCTGAACGTTGTAAAACTGTGTGTCTGTCTGTTAATGTGACTGCACACAAGTACCAGACCAATCAGTGTGATCAGGTCCAGCATAGGAGCAGTGCACTCCAGAGTTTTAAGAAATCACCTCGATGCTTTTCAGATATGAAGCACGCAGTCAGTGACTGGTGTCCCGGGTTGTACTGAGGTTACTTTAATATTTCTAAAATCCTTTCTAAAGCCCAGAGATGATCCAATCCTAATAATTAGCTCAACCGGAGGAAAGAAAGGCACAACTATAAAAGGACTGTTGGCTTATCCTGTCACAAGACAGCAGAGCGCGTCATTTTTTGATCACCTCTATTTTAAACAGAATAGTTTCGCATTTTGTTTGCCATTCAGAACCTCCGCCTGCCACCAGGGCAGTTTACTGCAGAGGGTGTAGCTCACAGACACCATCAGCCTGATTCTGTAACCTCTGCGTCAGTATGAAACTACACCCAGAGGCTGTCTCATTATTTTCAATGTCTAATGTAAAGTTTTCCAGTAAAATCCAATCATAACCGATAAACTACAAAATACAGTGTAGTGTGTAAGTGGAAGGGACATCACTGCAAGCTATGAACACACTGATGCACTACCATAACATGATAATGTGTGGTATATGTACATTTTCGAAGTGAGACGTCATCTTTGGGGAAATGCTACGAATGATTTTGGGGGAAGGAGAGAAGAGCATTAAACCCGAACGGAGTTTGGCGGGCTGAGCAGACACCTTCACTGCTGGCAGTCCAGCGATAAAAGCAACAAGTGAGCAGCTGACCTCTTTTACTTTTACCAAACAGCTCAGCGGGAGAAACATTTCAGTGTCAGTAGCTGCGGATTCAGAAAAGCTGAACAGGCTAACGCAGCCACACTCGCTGGTCATTATCACACAGCGAAACGCATTAGCAAACCGCCTAGCAGCTGGCTCGGCTGCATTCACCATATTCGGCACACGGACGCACATTTTATGGCGTTTCATACGCTGTGAGGCTTCAGTAACTGAAACGACGCTTAGCTGGGCTAAACCAGAACACCGCAGTGTTAACAAATGACCTCATCACAACAAATTAGCCCCACAACACCCGACTAACAGCGCACGAGCATCACAGCGCGTGAGCCCCGCGTGCTTCTAACATGTGCAGTTTCTACCAAACACAGCATCATGAAATTTGTTTTACCGTAATAATCCAGCCGCTCTCTTACAACCGATTCACTTTGTGGCGTCTGAAGTCAACGTAGACCGTTGTCAGCAACAACCCTGCGTCAGCACCTCTTCCGGTTTGTTGTTTTCAAAATAAAGCTATCAATTCAATGTTTGTTTACTATACCTGTCAAAATAAAAGTGCTAAAAAAAGAAAGCGTCCCCGTGGTGTTCTAGTAAAAGGCCTGAGTCTCCACAGGCGGACTCAGGCCTTTTACTAAAGTATGACAAGCTGATTCTATTGTGTCTATCTATATCTATTATTCTAATGATAATATTCTATTTTCCACACCGACCAATGGCGTGAACTGTAACTAATCCCTGCGATGCCGCTCAGCCAATTAAATCATTTATTCAGAGCGCGTGAGAAAACATAATTGTGGGAGGAGACAGAAGAGGGTTAGAGTACACCTTTTTATGATTTTTTTTAAATTAATTAAAAAATATTACTGTTTTAATTAAGTACTTTATTTAAAGACAACTAATTCAACAGTTCTTTTTTATTTTTGAAAGCAACTTGAAACAAGAGCATCCAATCATTACTGTTATTAATATTATAATAGAGTACCTTTCAGACCATTATGAAAATGATTAACGGTGTTGCTGTGGACTCACGGATACAACTGCGCGGCTACTTCAAAATATACTGCTTATGATGCATGAGGAGCTTTATAATCTTTGGGACATTTGTTTGAGGAAACTCTATTAAATAAAAGAGAAAGCATTCGGTTTAGAATAAAAATATTAAAATATTGATTGTTGGAGCAATTCAGCAGATAAAACAGGCCAACACGTATCAACATACAATCAGTGCAGATCAATGACTGTCGGAGCTTTCTACAGTCACTGGCGCAGATTAATATCAGCCAATCAATCATACAAATTTCCATCCATTCTCTTCCGCTTATCCAGTTCAGGTTCGCCGGTGGGCTGGGGCCTATCCCAGCTGTCTCAGGAGAGGCTCACTCAAAATCTTTGTGAAGAGTGAAACACGGTAAACTGCTCTTTCTGCCTGATACTTTACCATAACTGAATTTAAAAGAAACATATAAAAAATATTTAAAAGACTGTAAGTGGCCTAGCTAAGCTTGTTTCCACATATTTAACTGTGGCAGTTTAAACTACACCAACGGAACCCCCTCGGGGACAGTTTTGTGTGCGGAAGCGAAAAGTTCAAACATGTAATCAGCAGTTCCTGGTACAAGTTAAAAGCAGTCGGGTCGTCACTGTGAGCATGTCATCGGTCTGTATATTCACAAACTGTCCCTCTGTGTA
>NW_005187613.1:139637-141002 GCF_000239375.1 Pundamilia nyererei
GTGAAGTCTTTGGCACTGGTACAACACAGGAGGTTTTCCAGAGCTGTGGGACTCTTCCCAACCTCAGGCTCAGGTTGAAGAGGTGCTCCATCACCCCACACAGTTGGTCCGCGCAGGACCTGACGACCCTCGAGCTGATGCCATCTGGACCCGCTGCCTTCTTGCCATTAATCCTCCAATGTGCAGCACATATACTTAGAGAAAGCTCTAATACCATGTTTCAACATTTCTGAAAAGTACTGTACAAAGTAACTGGTGTAAATATCTGAGGGCTGCAGCTTTCATTACTTATTATTCTGCAAAATCTTAGAAACGAATCTTTACTAAAGTAACAAAAGAGATGCACATAACAACAACTTTGCCATAGACATGTTTATTTAGACTGTGGGTCACCTGCTGTCCAAAAGTTCTGTGTTTCTGTAAATATTGTTTTTATTGTAACACCAAAACAAAAACATCTTTTATCAGTACGGAGTGGAAGCAGTCAAACTCAGTGTGACAAGGACGATGCTGTTGCTCCAACAGTGGTTTCTCCCTTATTGTGTAAAACAAGGGAAGAGATCCAGGCTGTAGAAACTGTAAACCCTGATCCTGCACTGTGTGTAATCAGGCTTCTGGAGTCTCCTGGTCCTGTCAGTATTAGTAGGATGCATCTGCTGCGTCTTCTCGTGGATGCTCACCTACCTTGACTCGTTCCAGCCTGGTATGGATTTCCCGACACTGCGGACAGTGGCCCACGTCAGGTAACACGCTGGGATACGCTTTGTATGAGCAGAAGATAATGCTGATTTCTTACACGTTTTTTCTCTTCTGTTCTTCACATCAAACAAATTTGAATATTACACAAAGAAAACCTGAGTGAATACCAAGTGTAGTTTTCATTTATTAAGACAATCTATCCTAATCTACCTGGTCCCTGAACTCTTCTAAAGTAACTGGCCCTTGTTCCAGCATGAACAGCCTGTTTGAGGCCAAACAGTCTCAGTCTGGTCTCAGTCTGGACTTTGACTGGGTCACTGCCAAACCTTCATTTAGTTATTGAGCCATTCAGAGGTGGACTTGCTGCTGTTTTTGGGGACTTCACACTCCAACAGATGCATTAGAGAGGAACCTGGGGTTCAGTATTTCGCCCGAGATATTTCACACGTAGATCTAAACAGTGAGGAATCAAACCACCAACCTCCTGAGTTACAGACACCCGCTGTTCCCGAAGCAGCGAGCCTTTGTGTTCTTTCGTCCCCTTAATGAATGAAATAATGATTCAAAACCTGCATTTGTATTTATTCGATTGGCTATTTAAGAAACATTTAAGTCTAACAAATGTGAAAAAAAGGGAAATACTTTTATACTCTATATTATACTTAA
>NW_005187613.1:141439-145899 GCF_000239375.1 Pundamilia nyererei
ACACACACACACCTTCTGTAACACTGGTGATGAAGCTGCAGCTTTCACACACAGCCTGTGTTTACCTGCAGGTGGATGGACACAGCAGCTTCCAGGCTGCAGCCCTGGATTAAAGCTCTGTATGTGGGGCTGTGAGCAGTTCAAACTCTGACACACTGCATGTCTTCAGATGAGACTGTGAACAGTTGATTAACCACCCAAACAGGAATGTTACATGCTCAGGTCTAACATGGCAGCTTTGGTCAAATTTGAAACAAACAAAGGAATTAAACTTCTTACTGCTGATGAATTGTTTTCGTCTTTATTTCCCCGGGTCGGCTCGCTTCACCTGAAGGCTGAACAAAGCTTTGAAAGTTGTTAAAAAGACAGAACAATTCTTCAATGTCTTTAAAAAGCTTTAAAGAGTTTTAATTGCATTAACAATTTATAGCAACGTGCATTCTGCAGTTTTAATATGTAATAAGATTTGTGGTTTAAATGCCAAACTCTCATTTTATCAGATTAAACTCAGTGGCCTTTCCACTTGTAAATGCTTTGCTAGATTAAAGGTTTTGGGACATGTTAATAATGATCAGCTTGTGAAGAAGTTTTCACATTTTCCCACCAGTGGGTCAGAGCCGCTTCATGGCATGACAGGGACCTATAGAACTTTATATGTGGTTTTTATGTTCTAGCTGAAGTGTGTTAATAAAGGGAGCTTATGAATGCTTTCATATTATTTACATTTTCATGGTATGGGACGATCTGATCATCTGACCACCACCTGATCCAAAGAGCCATTTAGATGGCCCCTGTGACAGATTTGTCACTCAGAGCTCCAGCACTGAGTCTAGGCAGGGTGCCTGATGACCTGGTGCAGCCTGAACAAACAACATGGGCCCAGCTTCCTGTGGGCTCTCCAAGCGTCAGATGGGACGTCGAGGGCAGAAGCAGCCCGATGCACTGGTGCTGAGGCCGGCCACTGGGGCGCAGAAACTCAGATGTTTGAAAGAGCCTGAGTGAGTGTGTGAGGTTGATGTAGTCACAACAGATGATTCATCCATCAGATTCCCAGAGGGAGAACACGCCTTCACTGCTCTGGAGTCTAGTGGCGGCGTGCTTTACACCGCTACATCTGATGCTTTGCATTGGGCTTGGTGATGTAAGGCTGGGATGAAGCACCAGTTTCATCTGAAGGCCACATGGAGTTTGGAGGTCTGTACTGAAAGTTGGCCACTAAGTACTTCAGCATCTGTGTTTTACGTTGCTTACCGCTTGGTGGCTGAGTTGCTGTCCTTCCCCATCGCTCCCACTTTGTTGTTCGCTTCCACTCACAGCTCTCTGTGGAGTCTTTAGTAACGAGGGAATGTCAAAACTCACCTTATTGCAGAAGGTGCATCCCATCGCCGTAAAACACTGGAATTCACGGAGCACCTGAGAGCAACGCGCTCTTCCACAAATGTTTGCAGAAGCAGGCTGCACAGGTGCTTGAGTTTGCACACCTGTGGCCATGGAAGTGACACCTGAACTCGCTGATTTGGACGGGTGAGTGAATACTTTTGGCGCTTTCACTTTCCAGTCACTAAAGTCATATTTAAAACCTTAATGACATCTGGTGGCCAACAGTATGAAGAGCAGCTCTACAACGTACACTGCTTCATTGTGAGGCTATCACGCCTCCACACGGTGCTTCTGATGCAGTGTGTTGTTGTTGTTTTGAAACACGCACCAGTTTTTATTGTCTTTGCAAAGATGAGAGAAAAAACTTTTTGCATCATTGTTTAATAAATGAACTGGCCTCCAGTGATCCAGATATAATTGATCCTTGTTCCCCATTATCGTGTAATCCCTGAAACACAGCAGGCAGAAGCAGAGCTGTAAAATGACATGTCTCTCTACATCCACACTCTCCTTCTAATTCATCATTGCCTGGTCATTTGTCATCTTTTACCCGAGTTCCCTCAGGCAGGCTGAAGGCACCGTCGCGTTTCTTTGAATTCCTGATATTGTCTTGGAATTTCTCAAAGAAATGTTAGATGAGGAATACGGTTTTTGAAAAAAAAAACAGGCCAAATAGGAAAAGAACTGTGATGAACTATTAATGGGAGTCTTATAAACTATCGTTTCAAGGAAATACTTTGAAATATTGCAGAACAAATGTCTCCTTCTGCGAGCCGTTTCCCTCTGGATCTGAAAAACGCCACCCGGCCTTATCCTCTCTGTCACTGCTACATTGTTAGAGGTCAGTCATGAACCAGAATAAACTGTATGGGATTTATATTGATATTAAGAGTACCCATCAATCTGAACTGACGGCTGACCACAGAACATTCCTTATAAAATTGCGACACCTGCTGATTGGTTTGTGCCAAAGGAGACTCAGATATCAGGTTCCTGTTGGCTGTGCGTGGCCTTCCTGAACCAAATTCGATTCAGCACGTTTTTCTGTACAGCAAAGAAACAGAAGCTTTCTTTAACACTTGTGCAATAAGCAGGAACAGTGAAGTGGACACTATGTGAAAAACATGCCCAGTTCCACCCAGTCATGTTTTCAATCACAAGTCTAGTCCTCAGCTCTGCCATATGCTTCCTGCCAGTAAAAAGACTTTTATTTTGAAAATTATTCATATAGAACAAAAATCAGTTTTTATGTGTTTAAAACCAGAATAACAGTGGGAACACTGCAGGGCCTAATCTTTTTAGGATGTCCATCTCCTTTCCAGCACAAACCTCAGTCTTAGTCTCCCAGATTATTAATCACAGAAAGCACAGGTGTCGTGCTCTCGGGGAGTCTGCTGCTTGTGTCACTGGAAATCCACTAAAAGTTCAGTAATGCTGGGATATCAGCTAGAAGGTCCTAAATGTGCTGCAAGACAGTGTGGAAATAATGCAGGAAAGGTGGCTGAAAACAGACGTTCTCAGCTGCAAAAAAGCTCTTTTCAAGTCCAAACATCCGCTGCATTACAGACTCGTAACGTTTTCATGCACCTCTCACGCTTTTCTTCCTATTCCCACTGCATCTCATCAAGATTCAATTTGATTTGCACAGCGCCAAATCACAACAGTCGCCTCAGGGTGCTTTATATTATAAAGTACAACAATACATACAAAAGAAGCTGCTTGAAGGCACAATCCTCACATTGTGTAATTATTTAACAAAAACTGTGTGCACCACGTTTGGTGACATTCAACTTTGTACAGAAAAGTGAGTCTGAATTTCTGTGAGTTGAAGCTGATAAGTTACTGTTGCCAAAGGTGGTTCTACACACTGTTGCATAGTGGGGGTGGGGAGGGGTTACACTTTGACACACTGCTTCTGCATTTTGGACGAGTTATTGTGAACTAAACAATAGCAGAGTGTGAGAGGTCATGCTGTTCACCTGAGGTTGTATTGACTTCATATTAGAACCTGGTAATAACCAGATGATTCGTCTTATGATGTCTAAACAGATAAAACCTTGGATGTGGCAGACGTGAAGTCTGTACTTGAGTTTAAAACTTTAAAGGACGCTGATGCCACCAGCAGTGATGGCAGACCACTAGGTTTAGATTTGATGACCTCAGGCTAAGAGAAGGGTGCATACATTGTTGGGATTTAAATATATATATTAATGCTTATTTTGCTGATTACATTGTATTATGTATAAGAGAGGGCCAGGAAACGGCATGTTTTTGCAGAGCATGGTAACTGCAGGCAGAAAGGGAAACTAAGCAGAGTGTTTGATCGAAACTTAAAGTGTGTGTGACGTCTATATGAATAACGCGTCAGACCTGAGCTCGTGTTCGGGTCTCCATATTCCGGAATATTGTTATATTCTCCCAATTCTTTCGATCTTTGGGCTGAAGGAAGGACACTACTCGGTGTATGAATGCTCCTTCAACAATGCTTCATTCCATACAATTCAACACTTTTGAGCATAAACCATCCGGATGGGGAGACATGCATGCAGAGGGTCACAGCAAATCTCAAACTGGTGCAGGGTGACTCAACCTCTTATAGACTCTGTTGGTGGGGGCCAACAGAGGCTATCGTAAAAACCCAAACATCCACATTCTTTCTCTCAGTGAGCCTGAGTTATGACCTTGGCTTCCTGTGCAGTCTGTTCTGTTCTTTTCTAATCAGACAAGCAAGGTCCTGACTCTCTGAAAACAGTATTTCTTATGACTCAGCAGTATAATGCATCATAAAACAATATCATTCAATCACAATAATTCAGCAGTCTGATGTAATACAGATCAGTTTAACAAATGTAATAGTTACCACCTTCTTCTAATTCAGGAGAATCATACAAACTAAAACTACATAATAATTCACAATCTTTAATTAGGGGTCTAACATGGCATAAGATATAATATAATTATAATATAATAATCCCACAATATGTAACATGAAAGATCATTTTTTAAGTTAGACCACGTTGAGCCGTGTCTTTCTTTGCCGTAGGGAATACAAAGAACTGAGATTTAATAACATGTATATA
>NW_005187613.1:146140-149915 GCF_000239375.1 Pundamilia nyererei
AAACTACAATGTTACCTAGCTCTGATCGGTAGCCAGTGTAGCGACTTTAAAACAGGAGTTATAGGAGCTCCTCTGTTTGAGCGAGTCATATAACCCGTCTGTCCTGTTGAGCTGGAGCACCGTCTTTAAGCTTCCACCTGCCTAGACATAGTTCACTCGTTAAACAGGAACTTGGCAACTTAACTATCCTGTTGTTGTTAAGTTAGGTGATTGGGCCAGCTTCCAGTGATGGAAAGACGAGCCTGTGTGAAGCCTGAACAAGATCCCAACAACAGCAAAAAGCCACCCATCCCAAACTTCAGGGACCCAATCCCAGCGGCCCCAGGCTGAGGCGTGTTTCAATGTTGTATATGTACACGGTAGACGTATTAAAAAATACATCTTTAGACATGTATGACACACAGAGGGTTTCACAGCATAACCAACCATGGACTTCTGCTGTTGTGTATGCGACTAGTATGACTGTAGGCCCTTATTCTGAACAAAAAGACTGGAAAAGAAAGAAATAACAGTACAGTTAAAGTTTATTTTAGTCTGAACATGAATCAGAGAAACACCAATAAAATGTTTGTTGTTATTATTGCATAGACCAGATAAGAATCCCCCGTGTCTTTGTGGGGGAGAAGCAGTTGAGTCGCACACCTTCAGTTTAGGCAGGCGAACGCACACATCACATGTAGACAAACATTCATGAATCGTTGAGTGCACACTGATCACTTCATGTCAGATGTTGGAGGATCTCCATCTTCTGTAACACTGACCGTCTCCATGGGAAACAGTCACAGGAAAAAGGCACAGTTCATCCAGACCAATGTTTCAAGTCACTGATTGGCTCCTCCGGTTTGCAGCCGTCTGTAATGTAGACGTGTTCTCTACTCGTCTGCATGACAGAGTAACTGCAATGTTTCAAATTATTTCATACTTTAAAAATAAATACATAAATCCTTTATAATGTACATCCACATTTATACCCCCCCCCCCACCAAAGCAGTGGAATGAATATTAATTTAATGTGAGAGCTTGAGTTACAGCACACAGCTACTGCAGACAGCCTTGGAAGAACAGGGTGCCACCCGGGCATTTATGTCTTATGTATCGATTTGCTCACGATTCAGTTTGGTTGGTGCAACACAATTTGGTGGCCACATTTAGACAAAGCTTTCTGCTGTTGGAGGAAAGCAGCAGGAATGTGTTTCAAAGCCTGGGCTGGTGGGACTCTGTAGTCTGTGTGATGATTTCATTCAGTGGGTAAAAAGGCAGCCATCAGGTCAGCCAGCTCCTCTGTACTCAAACATCTTTGTCAATTATCTGTATGAAGGCGCACACACGTCTGGTATAATCAGTCACACTGATACTGACACAAAATAAATGCTCATCTCAAAAAAACGTCCAAGTGCTGATGGATGATAGTGAAACATGCAAATATGAAATAAGTTTTCAACACGTGTTTAGTTTAAATGTGAAGCAGACTGACAATGAAACATCTGATCTGCTGGATTCAGATGTTTAGCTCCAGTCTCTGCTCAATCACACATACAAGCTCCAGTCAGGGTGAACTAATCGCTCAGCTGCTCGGACTGAACACTTAGTTTCTCCATCGCACAGTCTGCTCGTCAGCGCGCACGCACGCACGCACACACGCACACCCCCTCTCGTGGGGACATCCCATTGACATAATGCTTTTCCTAGCTGTATAGCCTAACCCTTTACACTGGTATCATAGACGCTTTAAATTACAAGACTACTTTGAATACGATGACTTTCGTAGGGAGCCCGTTGTCTTACCATCGGTTTGGGAGCTGGAGTGGGGAGCCACGATAGACCCCTAATTAAAGATTGTGAAATTATGTAGTTTTAGTTTGTATTATTCTCCTGAATTAGAAGAAGGTGGCAACTATTACAGTTATTAGACTGATTTGTATTACATTAGACTGCTGCTTCAGTGTGAATGAATGACATCGTTTATACTGCTGAGTCATAAGAAATCCTGGTTTCAGGACCTGCTGTTCTGATAGCAGAGGAGACAGAGCACATTCCACAGGAGCTTCACCCCCACCGTTGTTGAAGGCAGACAAAATAGGGAGCAGCCAAGGCCATAAGTCAGGCTCGCTAGGAGTTAGAGAAAATGTGAATGTTTGGGTTTTTACGACTAGGTGGGGGCCAACAGAGGCTAGAAGAGGTTGAGTCACCCTCCACCAGTTTGAGATTTGCTGTGACCCTCTGCATGCATGTCTCCCCATCTGGATGGTTTATGCACAAAAGTGTTGAATTGTATGGAATAAAGCATTGTTGAAGGAGCATTCATACACCGAGTAGTGTCCTTCCTTCAGCCCAAAGATCGAAAGAATTGGGAGGATTTAACAACAGGAAGACTGTCCATTCATTACATCGCTGCGAAACAGCACGATTATTTGCTAAAGGACACGAACTATTTTCTGCCAATGATTCGCTCCATAGCAGATAACACGTATATACAATAGATTTCAATAGCTTGTTCACTAACGTAAACACACGGATGCGTTTGAGAGGCGTGACGAACATCTTTCGGCGTTACCCAAACGCTGTGCGTCCTGAAATCCTCCAACTTCTGGAGATCTGCCTTACTGATAACAACTCTCAGGTTGACGATACGTATCATTTACAGACTGAACAGCCCTGGACCAAAGACATGCACCATCTGATGCTAACACCGATATGAGTGAGTGGGAGGCGCTGACCAAATGCCCGCTACAACCGCCCTTTTATTTTCGGTTTTTAGATGACATCATAGGCGCATGGCTGCATGGCGAGGACATGTTTAAACAAGTTGTAGACAACACACGCCATCAGTCTATAAAGCTCAAACAGGAACACGGCGAGTCGGAAATAAACTTCCTAGACACTACGGTCTTTTTTGAAAATGAAAAGGATTGTAAGAGGTTGTGGACTAGGGCACATTTTAAACCCACGGATACACATGCGCTCCTACACAAATTAAGCCATCATCCGCCACACACATTTCAGGGAATAGTAAAGTCTCAGATATCGAGGTTCTATAGAACATACAGCAGGGAGGCAGCTGCCATATTGTTCAGAAAACAAAGAAAAAACTATTCAGTGTAACAAGTGTGGGTTGATGTATGTGGGGCAGACTGGGGCCCACTTGAGAGCGCCTCTGCAACAGCACCTGTATGCCGTCCGGATGGACCGCGTATTTTACTGGGCCCTCATTCTAAGGAGCACAGAGGGGGCATCGGTAATCATGGGATTGGAGGCGAATCCTGGTTGGTTGGTCGGTCGGTCAGTTGAAAAGGATGGAGAGGGGGTGGATAGATTGAATGCTCCGTTAGGCCTTAATGTGAGATGCGGACTGGACATCCTTTTCTCCTTGGTTTAGAGGACATCATATATGGGTCGAGTGTGGTTCTTTGTAGTCGTCTCTTGTTTGGTTGCCTAAGGTATTGTAAAGTCTGAAAATAAACACCAAGAGAGCCCTAAACAGACATGTTGAATGTCACCCCAAATAAATAAATAAAAGGTTAAAGGTTAGCATAAGTGAAAGAAAGTAAACAGGCTTTCGCCACGGAAACTGCAAGGCAGCATGGGATTGGCAAATACGGTTATGAATACTAATCGTATGTTGCAATTTCTGGTAATTTACTAGTTGCACGGTCTTAAAACTGTATACTGATATGAAAAAGTCAAATTGACACTATAGAAATGATCCCCTGGAGGCTGAATCCCCTCCAGAGTGGTGTTGGGAGACCTGACTTTGAGGAGAAAATAGAAAAACAAA
>NW_005187613.1:151378-173104 GCF_000239375.1 Pundamilia nyererei
GCCTGAAACTCTGGCTGATTGGGGCCCACACCCAGTTTCACACCTTGGCTCAGGCGATTAGAGGATCATCAGGGGTCCTTTTGTCCCTCTGTGGGGGGAAACTCCCACTAGGTTTATATCTGGGACTCTCCACCATTTGACCTTAGAACTGAAGCAGCTTCTCGGATGAGAGGTGAAACGTCTTCAAGCAACTTAAAGAAGTCCAGACACTTTTCTTTGCAAGCTCCTTTGACTACGATGACCTGGATGACTGAGAACCTTCACCGACACATGTCCTGGAGTCTGTGCCACCGATCGGTGGAGAGTCCGTCTCCGATTGCGCTCGGCTGCCGGGCAGAGCCTTCTGCTCAGAGTGCCGCCTGGAGACCAGTTTATAAAGCCCAGCAAAGAGGAAGATGGCAGAAATGACAGCAAAGTAGGCACCGTAGATGAAGAACTAAGGAAGGAAACAAAGAAGTTATCACATCTACATCGTGGAAGCTAAATAAGCACAACACAAGTTCTACATTTGTTATACTTCCTCACCTGAGTGAAGACTTTAAGGCCCAGGACAGAGGAGTCGACCACCACCAGCGTGAGCAGAGACTGCAGCAGCAGAGCCACAAAGGTGTTCACTCCAAACACCAGCGCATACCGCTGCATGTTCAGGCTGGCCACAACCTGATACCTGAGGGAGACAGATGAGTTTGAACAGACAAGCAGTCGCAGCGTGTGAGCAGTAACAGGAAGTCAGATGGAGAACAGTCTCCTCGTGTTTGCACACATGCACTTCTGCAGTCAGCAGTGCTCCCACGCATTCAGCTCAATGTGCTCCTTATTCCAAACAACAATCTTCCCATGTCCTGTTAATCCCTCACATGGATTCAATTTCTGCTTTTAAATTCCCAGTAAGCTGTGCCAGAACTGCTTCATGGAATAACACGAATGTTTGCACTTCTGCCTGAAACGAGCCATGGAAGTGCTGCTGTCTCGGCCTGGTTTGACTTCTGGATCATCGCCGCGCGTGCACTGGACATCGATACAGGATATCATGATACAGGATATCATGATACAGGATATCATGATACAGGATATCATGATACAGGATATCATGATACAGGATATCATATGTGGCTGGTGATTGGGTACTCACGTGGCCACAGTGATGAGCAGCATGTACGTGGTTCTAAAGAGAATGTAGAAGCTGTATGACATCCAGATGTGCTCCGTGTTCATGACAAACACACACACAGCCATGAGCAGGGAGAGCACGCACAGAGCCAACTCCCCCCACAGAGCCCAGGTCACAGGCAGGCAGCCCACCAGCAGCGCCGCCAGAGCCCCTGTGGACGAGAGGAACACAGAGCTGCTGTCAAAGGTCAGTCACGCTGGGAGAGTGTGCTCACGTCACAGCTTTACACAGTCTGCTGTGACGCAACCAGAGCAGCCTCACCGAGGAGCGTGGACAGCGTCTCTACATAGCCGTTGTAGATGATGTTTTCCTTGGATGGAAGAATGTGCTCCCACAGCGGCTGAGAATAGTTGATGATCTGGAAGTAGCCACAGGTGGCCAGAGCCCACCACAGCGACCAGGCCAGCAGGGTGCGACACCTGTAGCACTGCACAAAGTCATCAAACAGCATCCGCAGGACCGCCACGAGCCCCCTGCTGCCACTTCCTGCCTCAGAGGACCTGGATGCCTGCACAGACAAATGCAGAAGTGTGACCTCTTCACACAATCGTACAAACTCAGAATCTCTCATCACAGCCGTGGCCAGATACGCACTCACCCTGGAGATATCCGGCCTGTTCAGCGGCACCCTGCTGTCCGAATCCTCCGCCTTCTCCATCCTGGTGGCGGTTCTGCTGCTGCTGCGGGGCCTAGCCTCCTCTGCTCCTGCACGCCTGTGGAAGAACAAGCTCCTCTTGGGCATGGGGAGAAAGCAGGGCACCAGAAAAGCCACAGAGGCTGACGCCAGTGTAATGATGACGAGGTAGACCTTGTCAACTTCGGCCACGGATACCAGCAACTGACCGGTCAAAGACCCAGCCGCTGATCCGAACAAAGTCACGCTGCGGCAGTAAGCAGTCACTCTCTGGTAGTGCTCCGGCTCCACCACGCTGTAGATGTAGGAATAGTAGGCCACCTCTGAAGCTGTGGACAGACCGTAGAAAAACTCCAGCAGCTGCATGGCCAGCATGCCCTGTGCCCTCCACAGCATGACATAGGTGACCACTAAGCTGCTGGCCTGGAGCACCAACACCGGCTTATAACAGAGGAAGTCAGTGGCCAGGAAGATGGGGAACAGCAGGAACAGATAGGAATACGTCCATACTGGAAAGATTTCATTGACAACCTGCAGACAGAAACAGTCACCGCATGGATTAGAGCTCCTTTCACTTTCCTTTGCATCAATAAATGACAAGGATGCTGTGCATTTGAAACCTGTCAGTGATCTTGCTGATCTCCTGTGCAGCTATCCTGCTCAGCACCGTACGGACGTGTGGCTCCGTTTTGTGAACATTAAACCTAACGTTAACATTTTAGTTGAGGAATTACAGAGAGGGAAAATTACCCTGCAAAAACAAAAAAGTCTGCTCATTAATCGGCGTTACTTAAATAGCTAAGCCAGGCCCGGGGTACGACACGGTCGTCCCAGCCTTTGGACAGCGCAACAGTGGGCACATCCAAGCAGATTCAAGGTTTGCTTTCTGAAGGCCTGCTGAGAGCCTCAGCATTGTACAAGTAATTATTTAAGGATTAGCCAGAAATTCTGGTCATTTTTCAGGGAGATTACTCCGTCTACAGCGAGAGTCTCTGGGATTACTGCTCCAACACTGAGATCGCCATTTTCAGTCTTTCCTGCCTGACGCTGTACACTGCGGCACCATGCAACATCCCTGCGACAGCACATTTTGTAATAACTGTCATACTGCAAATGCAACAGTTCTTACGAAAAACAAAATGGGAAACATAAACCCCACGTATGTCTGTGAAGGTTCTCAGTCATCCAGGTCATCGTAGTCAAAGGAGCTTGCAAAGTCCAGACGCTTTTCTTTGCGAGCTCCTTTGACAATGAACCACACGTACATGCAATAAAACAAAGTATTTTCACTTTGATCTGACACCAGGACATGGTAAACTTTCAGAATCAGTCTCAAAAAACCTTCAAAACAATGCTAAAAGTAAGTCGTTTCTTATTATTTAAAGGTCCAGTTGCTGCCAACAACCAGCCCGGGCTCTCTCCTGCTGGGCTGACCCCAGCTCCACCATCCAGGAGGAGCCAGTGGTCTTTGTTCTGCTCTCCAGGACATTTGATGTGATCCAGATATTTGATGATGGAGTCAGAGTGTGTCTAACAGCGGGATGAAGCAGCTACGTGACTCCATCCTTCAGACAGAGACACACAGGCAGGCTGAGCAGCTGATTAAAAGCATGTTACATCACATGTCTTGACCCCCACGCCAGCAGCCCCCGCCCCGCAGACTGGGGTGAGCTGGTCTGGGACGCCCTTTGTATCTCTGCTGCTTTCATAAACTTTAGTTTCTGCTTTGCTGATCTTTGCTGTTTATCAGCCAAATGACACTAAATGACGGAATCCTGATTAAGCGGGTTGCTGAGTGAGGAGGTTTTGGGGGTCCTCTGCGCGTGCCCGGCACCGCCTGTCCACAGCTTACCTCCAACTTACTTCACGTGAACATTAACAGAGTGTAAACGCACGCTGATGCTACAGAGCGTGACGACACAAGTAAGACGCGCCTCAGAGTCGCTGTTGCTAACAGCGAGCTAGCTCACCTGAGTCTCCGTCAGGTTCTTGTCTGGTCCCATCAGGTAGGCGGTGATGAAGGGCTCGCATGGCCGCAGGCTGGTGAAGAAGCCGTAGACACAGAGCAGCACAGTGGGGCAAAACACCGACATGTCTGAAGCAGCATGACCTACGCCGGTCCTTCTTCTACTTCTTTCTTCTTCTTCTATCTTTTTATGGCGGTGCCAAACAACTTCAGGTACATTACCGCCACCTTCTGGACTGGAGTGTGAATCGCAACGCCGCGTTTATATGGACAGCTACTGCCCCCTGCCGGCCTGAAACAGGCTTTTCACACAGTTGTGTGACGAACGCTAAAGATGCAGGTGAAACTCAGAAAATCAGAATATCGCGCAAACTTTCATTTATTTCAGTAATCCAACTTAAAAGGCCAAACTTATATATGATATGAGACTCGTTACATGCAAAGTGAGATATTTCAAGCCTTTATTTGTTATCATTTTGATGATTGTGGCTTAAAGATTATGAAAAGCCCAAATTCAAGAGCTCAGAAAATTAGAATATGGTGAAAAGGTTCAATATTGTAGGCTTAAAGGGTCATTCTTTAATCAGCCAATTAATCCATAACACCTGCAAAGAGTTGCTGAGCCTTTAAATGGTCTCTCAGTCTGGTTCAGTAGGAATCACAATCCTGACTGCTGACATGACAGTTCTGCAGAAAACCATCATTGGTGTCCCCAAAGCGCTGTACAAAGCACACTAATAGAAAGAAAAACTTCCACTGAAAAGAGAAAGATGAGCAACATGAGACGGAACAACACCTCAGCAGTGCCCCAGGCTGACAGCGTCCATGCCACGCTGCACTGAGGCAGTACTGAGTACACATGCAGGATTAGACTTTCCAGAGGTCTGACATTTCTCTATTTAAAATCCTTGTTTTATTGATCTCATGTAATATTCTAACTGTGACTTCACCACAGTGAGCCGCAGACGGGCCAGTGATGGAAAATCTTAGATGCTAATCTTTCTCCCTCAGCCAGGAGGCTGGAGACAGTTATCAGTCAGATGCTGCTATGGCAACAAAGGAGTGGCTTAAGCACGTTGAGGTCATGCAGAGAGCAAACGTACAAGCTGCAGGGAGGGAACGCCATCAGCTGTTAGGCCTCAGAACTACAACCAGGACACTTTGTGCTGGCTTTTCCTTCACCTGTAACCTTGCCACCTGCAGCATAACGTGTATCATGAAGGAACATTTTTAGGTTTGAGACGTTTTACTTACCACCGCCCCTCCCCAGCACCAATAAATACATCCATAAACAGCATTTTTCTTGCAATATTTGGGAAACTCTTTATTGATAAATGTACATCTTTCTGAAACGGTGAAGCCTCACCACCAAGCAACTTAAATTAGAAGACTGGACCAACAGGCACAGATACAAAGAGAATATTTGATCAAGCAACACACGAGGAAGCAAGCTGTGGATTACTGAAGCAGATGCTTTGTATGGATGAGTGCTGCCACTGTAATGAGCCAAACATGACAGGTTACAGGAAACATGGACGTGTAGTTAAACTGCATCAGTGAGGCTGCTCTGCAGAGGTCACAGCAAACCTCTTCAAAGGTCAGTAATACATTAGACACAGAGTTACATCTGACAACAAATCCTCCGAAGCATCAATTAGAAACCTGCTCACAACTGAAGACAGACACAGAAACGGGATCAGCACATTCACAACAAACTCAGGTTCAGCCTCGATTCCCGCAGAGAGCGTTGGGATGGAAGCGAGGACAGCTGACGGGAAACATCCGTGCTCCACGAGCTTCCCTCGACGCCGCCGTCGAGACAAGGCTGCTTTATTATTTGTAGCCATCCAGAAGTTGTTGGGCTCCTGCTTCAGTTTTCCTGTGTCTCAGCACCCACTGAGCTGAGACACATGTGGGCAGACATGAGCACGAGTGGATGCAGCCGAAGCTGCTAAACACAGAGTCGTTTCCACAGGGCGGAGCCAGAGAGCAGAGTGAGTGCTGGACCGATGGAATCGTCTACCACAAACTCGCACCAAGCAGCAGTGATTTCAAGCTTGAATGTGACAGTTTTAAGTTGCTAACTGCAGGATCGCCTCCATGATGAAGAGGAGGATTCGTTTAGTTTCTCTAAGGTCGGGGCGGAGCAAACCTGATCTTACACCAACACATGAATGACTGTCAGACTGGGAACTAAAGCAGCACACATCAATCCTTCCCTGCAGCATTGCTGAGCTTCTGTTTAAACACTCCTAACCACACTAACCATCAATAAGCCTCACTGTCCCACTGAGAGACATTGCAGGTGCAGTCCAGCTCTTGGGTGATGAGGACCTTGGTTACCGAGGGTTAGACGACTAGTCCGACACAGATTCTCACCTGTGATGTGTTTAGCCAGCTTATCACAGAACTACACACAACGTATCTGAATTTATGCAGCAGAGCAGGGTCGCTGTGCCGTTTGCATGACAGCATCCTACTCTGTGCTGCATACACACAGATCAAACTGATGCTGATCGGGTTTCTCTGGGTTCAGCAGAAAACAAGCACGTGTCCTAATACGTCAGCCCGTTCTTTTAAGAGACAGCGTTTCATGTCCTTGACACTTCCACACAAAGCATCTTAGAGTAGCACAAACATTCAGCAGACCAGTTGTATTGAGAGCGGAGACCACCTCTGATATTTCCCGTGTGCACGTGGTGTTGCAGCAGAGGCACCTACATGGTAAAATGTCTCGTGTAGTCGTATTCTATCGTGGGAATGACGGCCTGCACAAACTTGAGGAAAATCAGAAGATACCTGAAAGCATCAGTTAAGGAAACAGAGGTGGGGTAGAGCGACCACCTGCCTGACCACGAACACTCGCTGCAGGCCAGCCGCCGAGTGCTGCTCTTCCTGCCTGGCTGCAGCCGGCTCCTATAAAACATCGAAGTGCTGGTACGTCAATGAACTGCTGGTGTACAGAGGTGAAAACATCCATCGCTGCTGCTTATCCTGGTAAGCCTGGCACCTCCTCAGGCAGCTTCTTGGCTGGTCTGGAGAGATGCTGTTAGGAGCCAGCAGAGCGACAGGCTCTGTGCTGCTGACCGGAGCTGCTGGGTGCTGCTGCAGCGCCCACACCTCCCACAGCTCTGACACTTTCCTTTTGCAAATAGCCGAAAATACACAACATGCACAAAGTGAAGCTTCTCAACGGAGCCACTTTCCTTTCATTGCGTCGCTGTGGTGACGCGTGACATCATCAAAGGATACATATGCACTCCCAGCTCTCCTCCTCCTTCTGCCACAGTCTCAATGATCTTTTTCATCACTTCAGCATGCCTGAAAGCAAAGGTCACGAGTTCAAAGGTTAAAGGTTCTTGTCAAAATGACCACGGTTCCTTTATCTCAGCGGAGACGCAGAAGAATGCGACTCGATACCAGCACCAGCTGACTCGCCATTAATGGTCATGTGATCACTCAGTACCGTTGCAGGGGCTCTGCCTTACAATAACATCTGTGGTTGCTATAGAAATCAAGTTGAACTGAACACAGAAGTGAGTTGAACATGTGAAAGAGGTTTTGGGCTGGAGCAGCAGCTTCTAGTGAAAACAGGAAGTTAGTGTGTGACAACGTTTGGCTTCTTAGAGCGCAGTGAAGAAGTCACAGTGAAAATCAGCATCGCCGAACCCACCACAGTGTCATCCATCTTTTCCCGATTCATTCATTCAGCACAATAAGCCTCGACACCATCACAGGTGCAGCTGTGTGGTGGGTCTGCATCTTTCAACGCGACAAACGAAACTCTCACCTGCAGGGGTGAACCGAGCACATGGCAGGTGGAGGAAGGTGGGGGTGGTTCTCGATGGTGACCGTCTTCTTCACGTGGTCCTGACTGATGTCCTCGTACATCTGCTCTACAGTGAGCGGCTGCCTGTCCTGGGAGACAAAGCAACAAAGCTGGTCTCAGTTTTGGTTGCGCTCCTTCTCAACAAGCAGCAGCAGACTGCAGCTGTTCACGCTCGGAGTCTATCGACTGCTTATCGTCTCTATACCGCGAAGAATACAGTTCATACTTCATCATATCCAAAGAGCCAGAGTCGAGGGGTCTGGTAGTATTTATCGTATGTGATGTACAGGTCATATGTTCTCGTCTGAAGAATGGCGTCTTCGCTGCCAGGTTCTGCTTTGGTTTTAGTTTCTGCTATTTTGCTGGTGTCCAGGGTTGCCTAGAGACAGAAAACAAGAGTCAGGCCGGAGTCGGGCGGATGATGGCCGAGGTCAGACAGCGCTGCGAGCGTACCTCGTCTGTTTCCAACAGCCCGCTTTCTTCATATTCTGAAAAGACAGCAGAGTGTGAGGGCCGATCTGGGAGCACATCCAAACCACAGAAAGACACGATCACTACCTTCCATATCTGCTGCTTCCCCGTCTTCATCATCCTCATCATCACAGCATGCTGCAGACGGGGCATTCATGTTCTTATCCTAGAAGAGTTCAGATTAAGAGCACAGATATGTAACCGCACAATCAGACACCGGGGACGCGATCGATGGCTTTTATGATGGTCCACCAATCGCAAGGAGCGAAACTGAGCAAACGAACCGTTTCATTCACATCTGAGCAGTAATCTGGGAGGAAACATCCCTCCGTCACGCACGCCCTCGGTCCTTCAGCCGAGGGATGGAACTATTAGAGCGGTGGAGGATTTTACATTCATATTAATTAGAAATCAAACCTTGTTGTTGTCCAGTGAGATTTCCTGCACAGCATCTGTGACTCCTAACACACCTGCACAGACACATTCAGGGGATCTTTACTGACACCTGCAGTCATCAGGAAATACTCGGCACACATCTGATATCACGTCATCAGAATGAGATTGATCAGTGTGATCGTATGTGAAGCATGTAGCCCACTCCGGTATGTGACAGTGAACCACGACGGACAGTTAGCTGTGCGCGGGTACCACCAGCATCACACCTGTGTTGTGGTAGGTGTCCACCCAGCCCCCGTCTCCATCGTCCTCCTCGATGATGGCCTCCAGCTCATCGGAATACTCCATCTGCTTACAGCGCTTGTAACAGGGCACTGCGCGCACACACACAGACACACACAGCAATGACACTTTGAAACACACAAAATTATTTGTTCACAATATCATCTTTAAAGCTTCAGTCCTGTCCTGAACTTTAAGGCACTTGAGGTTCAGTCTTGTGTCACTAAACACTGAAGCAGTGAGTCAGACTTGCTGACTGGAATTCCTGAAGTCTGCCTCTCACCATTGCGTGTCAGGAGAAACTGTTTGTCCTGTGGCAGATATGGCTTCACCTTTGCTTCTTCTCCAGTGGCCCTGATGGGAGAGAAAAAACAGATCATCTGCTGCCATTTTAGCCCGGCTCAGGTCCTGAGACCTCCACCCTGGTCACAAACCACAGTTTATTACAGTTGTTCTCATCTTTCTGACAGTGAAGAACATGGACTGAGCTTCTGGCTTGGAAAAATGAAGTCTAACGAGGTCCTTCAGTCTAAAGAGCACTAGATGTGGACAGCTGTGGACAGCTGTGGCTTTGGCTCTTGAGTGAAACGGCTTCGTGTCCTCAGTTTGGGTCTAGCTCGTGCTGATGCTGCATTTCACAATGGAAGATTATCTGTGGCATGAACTCACATTAACTAACAAGCTGTCAATCACAAGCCATTATCACTGACCGTTAACCGATATCAACTTCATGGCTTCAAATCAAGCCTCCAACAGGGGAGGTCACAGTAACTACATCCAGCTTTTACATTTGTCCTGCATTCGACATGCAAAACATAAAAAACCACCTGTGTTCTGTGGCAGCAGGTTTCAGTGTGTGATGATGTGCCATAATGACACAAGCTGGGTTTCTCCGTGTTGCATCACACCAGCTTCTGCTGTGAAATCGCTCAGACACATCCAACACTCATGCAAGCTCTGAGGCCGCATCCTCATTTTCCACACAAACGTTCCTGTGAAAGCTGTCAGCACAGGCAACATTAATCGTCACCACACTGCAGCAGGACGGACAATGTTGGCGACACAGTGGTGCAGCGGTAACACTGCTGCCTCCCATCAAGAAGCTCTGGGTTCGAACCTGCCAGCTGGTGGCTAATAAAGACTGAGTCAGAGAGGCGGAGCAACATTTCATCAGCAGAGCAAGTCCACAGATGATCAACACGTTGTGACTAAAGCAAAGGGGCAGAAAGCTCTGTCATTACTACTGAAGACGAGGACTGCAGCCAAGCTGCACAGCTGTAAACAAGGTTATGACAGCGCCCCCATCACAGCAGCACCTGGGTTTCATCGTCTTAGTGGAGGGTGGGGGTGACGTTGCACTGCGTGGTGCAATCTCACAGTTTCAGCTCCACTCTGTGCATCAAAAACTTGTTTGGACAGATTGATAAAGACTGCCGACTCTGAGCTCTTTGACAACTGCTCGATGGACTGCATGTACCACACAGTTTCCAGGAGCTCTAACAATCGAGCCGGCACATGTAAGGATATCGCACATACGTGTTCTTTGTATGATCTTTCCTTTTGTAACGCACGCTGATGGTTTGGTCATTCTGTCCCCCTACAGTGCTGGTTTGCAGCAGTTACTTGGAGTTGGAGTTAGTTATGGCGCCCAGTATATTTCCTTTAACCCTTTGTGGTGATGATGATGTGAAGCATGAGCACAGATGATGGGAAAGCGGCCCCTTTTCAAGCTCTTTGTATAAACGGCTCATTTGTGGTGTTACTACAGTAAAGAAAAGTGCAGGTTTTTTACATTTTCCATCTGCAGGTCAAACGTTTGTCACAGGAACGACGTGGATACATGTGGCGTCTGAATGAGTGGAGAAACTGAGCTTTGACCGTCGGAGCACACGGAGACGCGCTTCCAGAAACTCGGGACCAAGCGTCTAGTTTCGTCTTTCGTGCGTTTCTTTTTTAATGACACGGACTCGTCGTGTTTGACATGAATTAAGCCTCTCACCATTTCCATGTGGGGCAGTGATGAACCAGGTGATCTCCAGCTGCTACAAACTGAAAGACAGACAGAGGAGCGGACAGGTGAGGCCCTGAGCAGAGCCGCGGGAGGAACAGTGTATGCGGGGCTGTGTCGGTCTCACCTCCTCCGGCGTGAGGACTCCCGTCTCTTTGAATCTCGACTCCTGTCATTAACAACAAAGGGAAAGCTGTTAGTGCTCCGCTTCACTTCCGGTGAAGCAGCTGCGTGTCAAACATTTCACACCGAGAGCACAAACGAAGCCCCGACGTCCGAGCGGCTGCAGCTACCAGCAGCTAGCTGCCGCGCTTACCTTTAATACCGGGGTGAATAACTCGGCCACCCCGAGGGCCGTGCCCTTCACCGTGTTGATCACGTTCTGCATATCGGAGAATCCTCTGGGATCTGAACCTTCCTGTCAGAGCTCCGACTATTTTGGCATAGCTGTTCACACTGCCAGCTACACCGAGTCACATGATTTGCCTATAAACTTCCGCTATACAACTCTCGCGAGAAGTGGAGGAGTGGCTTAAACGTGCGTGAAGAGCGAAACAACCGAGTTTAGATCGGTTTGTTTCAGCGTCGGAACCGCTGCGGTGAGCCGTGCGTGAGCTCCGGTGCGGTCACACCGCAGACTGCGCCTTCAAACCACGGCTGTGATGTGGAAACAGGTGAGCTCGCTGCTGTGGAGGGCACCGGTCCCCGGACTTTCACCGGCGGTCACGGTCCGATCCACGTCCCACGGACCCAGCTGCAGTGTGTCCGGGAGGGAGTGGGTGAGGCCTAGCGGCTTTGATACGGGCTTGAAGACTTTTAACAGCCTGAGCAAACAGAAGGAGCCCCTGATCCTGACAAGAGAGGGGGTCGCGACCTGGTACGGACTCTGACCACTGTGCTGCTCATGCCGGCACACGGCGGCCTAATAACCCACTTATGTGTTACATCTCAGGTACAGCTGTGGACCCACCGTGTACGATCACGCTCACCTGGGTCATGCAAGGTAACTATGGCAACAGTAGGTGTGGCTATGGCGTGCAGGTAAACGCTGTGTGTGTGTGTGTGTGTGTGTGTGTGTGTGAGCTCTGTGGGTTTGTTCCGTCACAGCTCATACGTGAGGTTTGACATCCTGCAGAGGATCCTCAGCAGACTGTTTGGGATCACCGTGATCCATGCCATGGTCATCACTGACATCGATGACAAGATCATCAGAAGAAGCTGGGAGGTGAGGCCGTCCTGCACCTGCTGGCTGCTGCTCTGTTCTCACCTGCTGACGTCATGTGTTTCATGTGGTCCAACAGGAAAACGTTTCCCCAGCCGCCGTCAGCGCAGTGTACGAGGACGAGTTCAAGAGGGACATGCTGTCGCTGAAGGTGTGAGCTTAGACCTGCAGCAGATCAGCATGCACAGGATAAAAGGATAGCTTTCATGAAGCACTGCACAATTTTACCTCCACTCTGAGTTTCAGCGTTTGTAAAACCATCCTGTTCATGTATAAACACGTCTTCATGTTGTTGTGTTGAGGTGGTTCCTCCTGCAGTGTATTTAAGGGTCACAGAGAATGTGCATCATATCGTTGCCTTTATTGAGAAGATCATCAGAAATGGACACGCTTATGCCACGAAAGAAGGTAAATGTCGAGGAGCTTGTTTTGTTTGGTGTTTGTGGTCGTCTGAAAGGCTGGAGGTGTCACTTGTGCACTGCTTTGGTTGCAGGCGATGTGTATTTTGACATTCAGTCCATTGGTGGCAGGTACGGCAGGTTTGTGGGAGCTGTGGATCCTCAGGGAGAGCCCGGTGAGTGTTGGTGTGAGTTTCTTATTATTTCTGTTTCCATGTCGATGTTAGTGAGACGCCCGAGTTTACTGACCGCAAACTCTACGGCTCTGCAGGCTCCTCAAACAAACGGGACCCGAGGGACTTTGCTCTGTGGAAACCGTCGAAACCTCGAGAACCATACTGGGAGTCCCCGTGGGGCAGAGGAAGACCGGGCTGGCATATTGAATGTTCTACCATTGCTAGGTTTGTTCTGTTTGGTCATGAATCCCATTAACGCTTGGGAATTCTTATCTTTGCCCAGTTACAGACAGACCTCAGTAAATGAGGCGACTTTTACTGCGGTGATTTGTTTCCTCCGTGGCATCGTGAAGTGGGCGACTGCACAACCTGTGGTTTCTGCATTTGCTCAGTTTGTAGACACGTTTTCTTGTTGTGGGTTGATTACAATTTTAAATTGGAAGCCAGTGTAGAGCGGCTCCTTCTGTTTCGTACCGGCCAGCAGACGAGCAGCTGCAGTAAAGAGAGGCCTGGTCCAAACCAAAGAACTGCAGCAATCCCGTCTGCAAGTACTGAACAGATGAACAGATGAACAACACGTTCAGACTTTAGCTGGAAGGTTTGGCTTTCCCTCGGCCAGCTGTCTCAGATGGAACAAGTCAGATTGAACTTGTGCGCTCACCTGCCTACAGTGTAAAGGGCAGAGTAAGGTTTTAGCACTTGTCTTACAATGACAGGATAAAGGACCCACAGCAAATTTAAATCCTTAAAACTGTAAGGATATCTGCTGTCCTCAGGGGATGTACTAACAGCTGAGATGAGTCTGCGCCTGCTTTAAAAGGCAAACCTGCAAAAGTGAAATGAAAGGTTATACTGTGAAGAAATAGACCCCAGTGTTAGCAACACTGACTTCATGTTAGTCCAGCAGTGATGTTTGTTTCTTCAGTCGAACAGTTGAATGCAGGATTTAATTAGCCTGAGTTTGAGCGCTGATGAGTTTCCTGTTCGTGTGCTTTCAGCTCCATGTTTGGGGGACAGTTGGATGTCCACTCTGGAGGGATTGACCTGGCTTTTCCTCACCACGAGAATGAGATCGCTCAGAGTGAGGCGTATCACCAGTGTGGACAATGGGCAAACTACTTCCTGCACTCAGGTAAAAGCCAGACGTGGCTCGTGCCTCGTGCACGCTCTCTGGAAAGCAGACGCTGTCTGAAAGTGTTTGGGGGTCATTCGTGTTGCAGAGCTGAGTTTGGGAGCAGCTGTGTGTCGTGCTCTGTTCAGCGTGTTGTTGTTGTTTTTAGGGCACTTACACCTGAAGGGCAGTCCAGAGAAAATGTCTAAGTCTTTAAAGAACTACATCAGCATCAAGGTACAGTCCTGCTGACTCCGTGTCTTATTTGTGTTGTTGCATTAATACCTGAATGCGCTATGCTGTGTGGAGTGGGTGAAAATGATCACGTCTTCGTCCTCGTCAGGATTTTCTGCGGTCTTATTCTGCCAATGAATTCCGGATGTTTTGTCTTTTGAGCAAATACAGATCAGGTGAGGCGCAGATTCGGTTTTCCCAGTCTGATACATGAATGCATTCCTTATTGGAGTTCGAGTCGCATAGCTGCGATGTTAAACTGCACTTCCTGTAATGTCTCCACAGCTATCGACTACAGCGACAGCAGCGTGCTGGAGGCTCGCAGCACTCTGGACACCATCTCCACCTTCTGCCACGATGCTCAGGCCTACATGAAGGGTCAGCTGCAGTGTTCACACGTGCAGGAGGATTTGCTCTGGAGCAGGTGCCCACTTTCTCCTCCGCCCATGGCCGAGTGTCCTCCTCATATTTCTGTCTCTCCTGTTCCTCGCACAGCTGTAATTAGCTGAAGCAGTGAGGACAGGACAGATGCTAGTGCCGGCAGCAGTCATGCATTCTGAGACGCTACATTCAGCTGATGCCTGAGAGGTTCTGCTCCGTCTACAAACTGTCTTCCTGTGTTTTTGTACTTTTCAGGCTGGCTGAGACTAAATCCACTGTGATGTCCACTCTAGCAGATGACTTTGATACACCGAGAGCCATAAGTGCTCTGATGAATCTGGTTTATCACGGAAACTGCCAGCTTCAGCCTGTTTCTACGGTAACTGTCTGACAGGTTTGATGTCAGTGTGTCAGTGATGTTGGTGGAAAGTCCCAGTTAGCAGCTGGGTCTCCACCAGGTCTGGCAGTATTGGCGCTCTGGGAGCATGCTGTCGTATGTTGGGTTACATGTTGGTCTGAAGAGCTTTGAGTGGTCAGACTAGACAAGCTTCAGTTCCACCTCTGTCACAACAGCTGGACAGTCCCACTGTTGTGAAATCTGAACTTCTGCCAGCAGACGTCGGGTTAGGTCAGGGGTGGGGAGCTCCGGGCCTTGAAGGCTGGGCTCCTGCAGGTTTTAGACGTGTCCTTGATCCAGCACAGCTGATTTAAATGGATAAATCCTCCTCAACATGTCTTTAAGTTCTGCAGAGGCCTGGTAATGACCTGGTCATGTGATTCAGCTGTGTTGATCCAGGGTGAGATCTAAAACCTGCAGGACAGCAGCCCTGGAGGCCTGGATCAGGAACAGGAGCTATGACAACAGTGTGGTCAGTGAGCAGCAGTGATACTTGTTCTAAGCGTATTGCACATTCAGACACGAGCCTGTTTCTGTTCAGCCTGCTGGGGCGGCCCGCAGCCCCGCCGTGTTCGGAGCAATGGTCACCTACGTCAGAGATGTCTTGGATGTGTTTGGCATCGACCTGCACACTAAGGTCAGCACTTTTTCACTGATGTCCCTTCAGCGGGCAGCGTGACACTGAGGCGTCTGTCAGTGAATCATGATAATAATCCTTGATTGAAGAGGTCTCCCGTGTGTCTCTGTCCTCTGAAGGAGGCTGAGGTGCTGAGCAGCCGAGGCAGTCTGCAGCCGGTTGTGGAACAGCTGACTCAGTTCAGGAGCAAAGTTCGAGAGTTCGCGCTCGCTCGTCAGGACAGTTCATCCACAGGATCCCCGAGCAGAGCTGGACTGCACCCTGACAGACTCCCTCTGCTTAAAGCCTGCGATGCCCTCAGAGAGGACCTGGCGCCCCTGGGTGTGCTGATAAAGGTACGACGCACAGAAGGTTAGCTCAGTGCATTTCCTGTTTCGGGCTACACTGGTGGGATTGTCTTGTGTTTTCAGGATAGAGGAGCCACCTCCACCTGGGAGATCAAAATGAGCGCGAGAGGACAAGGACCGGAGGACAAAGGCGAGGAGACGTCCAGCTGAAGGTTTTTTCCTTTCTAACAATGATTTGAGCTTTGTGGACTCGACGGAAAGACTTGGAACAACAAGAAAACAGCACGATGCCATAAAACAGAAGCTCAGGGTGCTGGACTCTTAGTTTGTTTCCTGAGCCACGTGCTGTACCTGCCTGTCACTGTGGCTCCACCTCTGTCATGTTACAGACCTCCTTTAATTTTAAATCCGGTGGTTATCCAGTACTGGACTAAATCTGAGCTGCTGTAATGCTCACAGTTGGCTGTACCTGCAGTATCATCAAGGTTTGATACCCACCTCACCTTATTCACCCCCCAAGGCTGATGCTCACCATCCTACAGCACCAGGAGCTGCAGAGGTCTGGCAGCATTCTCCACCACTGTATTTGGCATTGATACATTAAAGTTTTGCTGAAAGTACTGCATTGGTCCTTAAACTGCGCAGTCTCTTTATGGATTCATCACTGAGTACAAGGTCTGAGAATAACGAGAACTTCCTTCATGAGCAGCACACGAAGCTTCTGGGTAGTTTAACCATTACCAATCAGAGCTGACACAAATGTGTGGAACAAACTGAATGCAGCACACGTAGAAAGCCCACCATAAATATACCCAAGTGTGGGTCTAAGGAGCTTGGAAAGAAAAGCGTCTGGACTTCTTTGAGTTGCTTGAAGACGTTTCACCTCTCATCTGAGAAGCTCCTTCAGTTCTAAGGTCAAAGAGGAGTGAAAGAAGCATCTATGTCCACTGTGAGCGACCATCTTTGAACAGGGCGGGGCTTAACACACCAACTCTCTGCCATCTATAATCCAGTTCTGAGATCCTTCCCAGACGCCTTAACGCCCACTCACATCCTGGGCCATCTGACCTCAGGACATCACATGATAAGGTGGGGCCAGGTTTCACAATGAGCTCGCCTGAAACCCTGACTGATTGTGACCCACACCCAGTTTCACACCTTGGCTCATGTGATTAGATCAGGGGTGCCCAATCCCAGTCCTCGAGAGCTACCGTCCTGCAGCTTTTAGATGCATCCCTACTCCAACACAGCTGAATCAAATGGTTTGATTACCTCTTCAGCAGCCATCAAGTTTGGCAAAGGCCTGATAACAAGCCATTCATTTGATTCAGCTGTGTTGGAGTAGGGATGCATCTAAAAGCTGCAGGATAGTAGCTCTCGAGGACTGGGATTGGGCAGCCCTGGATTAGATAGATCGATCATTAGGGGGTCCATGACCCTCTGTGGGGGGAAACTCCCACCAGGCTTATATCTGGGACTCTCCACCATTTGACCTTAGAACTGAAGAAGCTTCTCGGATGAGAGGTGAAACGTCTTCAAGCAACTTAAAGAAGTCCAGACGCTTTTCTCTCCAAGCTCCTTAGACTACGATGACCTGGATGACTGAGAACCTTCACAGACATGAGTGTGGGGTGTTACTTTGAGCCACTGAGTTGCTTCACGACTCCAGTAAAGAAGAAACGCAGTTGTGCAAATGCAAAAATACACGAGTCACTGATAAAACTCAGGATTTGTTTATTCCAGTTTGGCTGAAATCCTCATACTGGGAGGTCAACTGTAACCTGACGTCTGCTGTGATTAAGAGTACTGAGCCACACAGGATGGCAGTGAGGAGTCCAGCTGTGTGTCAACAGCCACTCAAGGATGTGTCCACAGAGTGTCAGGCAGCACTGCGACTCTCAGGCATCAGGTTGATCAGAGAGTTGCTGGCCTGAGCCAGCTCTGTGATGGACACTCGGCCTCGCTGCCTCATGAACTGAGCCACCGAGTCCAGCTCTCCTGGAGTGATGGAGATAAACTTCCCTCTGTCATCAATCACACCTGCAGACAACAAGTAAACAGTGAATGCACCGTTTCTTATACAGCACCGCTCTGCACATTCACACATTCAAGGGCTTTTTTCTAAGCACTTCCCATCTAAGGCTGTGTTCACACTGCAGGCGAAAGCGCATCAAATCCGATTTTTTGACCCTCTGCGACCATCTATCCGATCATGGTGTGACAGTGTGAACGGCACAAATCTGATGTTCTCAAATCCGACCTGGGTCACTTTGGTATGTGGTGCTGAATCCGATACATATCCTATGTTTTAGAAAGCGACTGCTGTTTGATGGTCAAGTCGCATTAAATCCGTCTTTTACGTCACCGACACAAGACAGACGCCAACTATCAGCACCGGAGAAGACATCGCGAACGCTTCCTGTCCATCCCGTGAAACTGCTGGGAAGACAACGTTGGAGAAACGTGAACATTTTATTTGTTCTGTATAATCTGCAGATTCTGACAGAAATCTGCAGCTATCCTTCGAAGCACCGCTCCTCTAAAACAGCAATAAGGATAATTATTAGGTTATTTACATTATTATGTCAATAACAAAATAACTTGAAGCAAAAATTGGGAAACGTGAAGTCCGAAGTCTTTATATTAAGGCCATCAGTCAAACATTGTTTGTTCTGGGTCTAAACAGAGCGCGTTGTGCGTGACGTCTTCTTTTGCGCATGCGGCTGCTTTGAGCGTTTGCTGTCACGTTTCATCTGTAGTGTGAACGAGCAAACAAAAAAAATCGGATTTGATCAAAAACTCAGAATCGAGCATTAAGACCTGCAGAGTGAACGTAGCCTCACGTTCACTCTGCAGACTGGGGATGAACCACCAACCTTCTGGTTAGGTGACCTGCTCTACCACCTGAGCTAAAGCCACCCCACAGGTCACCGTAGGATCTGCCTTCTAGATACTGCATCAGCACTTCATAATAGCAACCAGAACCAATGCTCAGACAGTTACGTGGACATCTGGTGGCAGCATCGAGCACAGAAGCTCTGTGCTTACTGCCAGGAACGAGCTGAAGTCGTCCATGAACATGTGGGAGGATGTGCAGTCGGGCTCACTCAGGACGAATGATCCTTCACAACAGCAACTGTCAGCCTGATTTTCCTCATTAATTATGTAATTAATTCATCTTCTGGCCTCCTGGCATATTGGATCTGACATGTTCAGTGTATTTGAACGGTCTTGACGCGCTAACCTGTGAGGGAGCCTTCAGCCAGCAGGTCCTGCAGTCTGCTGATGGCATCTTGTGTCCTCATCCCAAAATGAGAAGCCAGATCCTCCAGGAGAACCACCTTAGAGGTCTGCAGCAGAGGAGACGGTTAGAAAGACGCTGACTGATGTCAGCAGGGGAGCAGCGGCGGAGTGGGCGGCCTTACCTCGATGTACTGGATGAATTCTTGCAGCAGGTTGCGTGACTGAGAATACACAAGCAGAGGTTTACTCCAAATAAAACAGGAATGTTGACCATAATGTCTCCGGTCTGACCTGGTCCTCAGAGAGCTGCTCCTCCTCTCCCTGCTCTTCTACGATAAAGGAAGCCTTGAGTCTCAGGTACTCTTCCTCCTCGCGCTTTTCCTGCTCCTCTTTAGCTCGGCGCTCCTGCTCCTCCTGAGTGGAGAGCAGCACAGAGCATCAGCATCTGATCACGTGAGCACCCGAGGAAAGCTGCCGAGGACTCGGTGAGACCTGTTTCTGTTCCAGCAGCCGCTCCTTCTCCTCTGCCTGCTGCCTCTCCTGTTCTCTGAGCTCCTGCATCCTCCTCCTTTCCTCCCTTTCTTCCATCTCAGCCTGAAAATAGTAAACTGTAAAGTGACTCTGAAGACACTGCAGTAGAACAGAGTTCATTAAAAACCAGTAGATCGAAACGAGCCCTGAGTGGACAGTGGAGCGTGTCTCACCTCCCTCTGGGCTTTCTTGGCTTGTTTCTCCTCCAACTTCCGCTGCTTCTTGGCTCCGACCTTTGCAGTCGGCTGGAAGCTCTGCTGCTCCGCCTCGTCTTCCTCCACAGGCTCCTCCTCTGAAAGCAGCAGGACACACTCATTCTCATGTATAAACAGCACCTTTACTGTGTGTTTTGCATTTGATCAACAGAAGTGGAAACAGAAAAAAGGGGGTGAAATCAAATAATGTGACACGTCATAAATGCTCAGCAAAAACTGTAGGAGAAGCCAAAGTTTAATGTTGAAATTCATCTTTGTGTGATGAACATGCAGGGACATTATGAGGGACATTTGTCCCACAGGAAGCCTGTGCTTCTGCTCGGAGAGGCCCTCATGAAACATACGCTCCGAGAGCTCAACCACGAGCCGAGCAGACTCTTCCAGCACACTAACGTGTTTGTTTCAGGGGCTTTACCGCGTTCCACAGCTTCTCTCTGAGGTCGTCTGTTTGCCATCACACTGGCCAGGTTCCTTCTCCTGCGAGGCATGCCGGCTCCTCGCTCCTCTGCTGCTCGCTGAGGGGGCCCCGCTGCACGCACAACATCCCTGCGCTGGTCCTCGTCGGCTGAGCACACAGCACAAGGAAACTATGAGCCATGCACACACTTTGTCAATTAAGTAAATATTTAAACTGGGGGGGTGACCACATAAAGCTGGGGTTTGTGTCTGTTTCGGTGAGTTTAAACGCCATCAGATACAGATTCAGGCCAAGGCTGGTGTAAGTCTGCCGTGTCCTCATGTCCTGGCTTCAGCCACGGGCTGATGACACGTTCAGGCCCACATCAGCTCTGCACAGCTGCACGCTGACAGCACGTCGTTACCACGCGTGACGTTTCCATTCCCACTGCCCGACGAGCTTTAACACCAACATCTGATGAACTCATTATTTACAACCGGCTGTCAGCGCGCTATGAGCCGGATCGACACGTTTAGGGCTTCACCAAAGATCCGAGCAGTCAGAGCTACAGGTGCTGCTCATCGACCAAACAGCGTCTGAAACGAGCAGCCTGGACGGCGGCATGTCGGCATCCAGGCAGCGGCCCACCGCTGCAGCCGAGCGCAGTGAGGCGGTCCTACCTGCCCGTGTCTGCCTCCGCACCTTCACGGCAAACAGTATGAGGACGACGAGGACAGCGGCAGCTATCACATACAGCGCTACATCCATAGCTGCCCGGGAAATACTCTGAACGGAATCTGTTCCTTTATCCCGTCTATTCAACTGTGACAGCTCAGTACTAACGCTGCTCCTCCTCCTTCTTCTTCCTTCTTCTGCTTCTTCTTCGCGTGTTTTGGTGAACCGATAGAAAAGGGACATAGCGCCACCTGCTGTGTTGGAGTTCTCAGTACAGCTGCTGTATGATGACCACAGAAAACAATGAAGTCAATTCATTAATTTGGTTTTCTGGAAATCTGTTTGCAGCCTCTGCTGTCGTCCTCTTTATCCGGTATCCACCAACCTGAACACCGGAGATCAGATCTGAACTGTGTTCACACGAAAGGGATGGCACTGGTTGTACTGGTCACTCTGGCATGAACAGCACACCCGAGCCGATCCCACAAGTTAGTGATGGATACATGAAGCGCACTGAAGCTTGTATTGAAAAGAGGTTTTCAACACTGTCCTCTTTGGTAGCGACATATGAAGAGCAGCTTAAATCCACGCGTCCATGCTCCGCTTATCCTCAGGGTTGAGATAAACTGGTCATTATGATTGCCCACCAATGTTCGCTCCAAGCTGCGCGCGTGCGCAATTGCGCACTGCTGGCACGTCTCTGCGCACAGAAAATCTGCGTTGCGCACAAAATAAAATCTAACCTGAATTGAAATTAAAATTAAAACTTCAACAATTCTGTTCTGCAGTGTGAGTCAGTGACTGGCTGCTCCTGTATGGGATCAGAACGATGCCACCTTATCCCACAGTCCAGCCAATGATGCGATTCACATTCGTATATACGCAGCTGATCAGCGTCGCTGACAGGCTCTGACAGCGTCCTTATGTGCGACACCGGTGTTTTAGCAAAGCGGCTGATGTGGACTGAAGCCACGTTAATGACAACGTGTCCAACCATTGGAGATGTGAGCAGGACAGACGAACAACTGACGGACAAAGTGTGGACTTTATACCAGTTTTTAAATT
>NW_005187613.1:178917-186665 GCF_000239375.1 Pundamilia nyererei
CACAAATAATCTGTGTGGCATCAGATTTGATACAGAACAGCTGATTGTTCTGTGAATAGTTTGAAATATTTCTTTAAAAAACACCTTGGCTGCATTTTTAGGTAAACAGCTGCAAAACACTTTGTTGTTTGCAAAACGCAGTAACTTTTTTGAAGAAGTAACTATATCATTAATTACCCAACATTGGTCATTATTTACTGTATTTGCAGACAGAGTTACAGACTCTCTCCCAGACCACAGACTCAGAATACAAGTCAGAGCTTTATAAAAAAAGAAAGTTGTGTTTTCAAAATTGGAGTTCAAGTTATTTCTACCTCCAGTAGTGTTAACATGCTACAGGTCAGGAACAAGATTTTTTTAAATTTTCATTGTAAGTGGGCTAAAGCAGTTAATTAAAAGTCGTCTAACATAAATGCTGTAATTGGATTATTTTAATAAACATGTGACTTGTGTGTGTTTTAGGGGTGAATAGTAAATAATTTCGATGAACAAACCTTTCTTGTTTAAACGTGTGTGGTCTCTGTTTACTTGTGACTTGTGTACTCAGTGCTTCTCGGATTAGAGGTGAAACGTCTTCAAGCAACTTAAAGAAGTCCAGACGCTTTTCTTTGCAAGCTCCTTTGACTAGGATGACCTGGATGACTGTGAACCTTCACAGACATACTCAGTGCTGAGGTGAGGGGACGGTCTCCTTGTGGCATCATCTCCTTGAAGCCCACCTCATGGCCTGTCTCTGACGTCCTCTGTTATATGTGTCACAGAACACCACACTGAAGTTGTCCTGTGGTACGTGCCCCAAGCATGTGTCAGACACATACTACACCCTACTGACTGCTGCAGCAGGGTCCATGCTCACAGATGATGCTGATCAGGTACCTGACTGTCAGCACCTGGTGTCACAGGATACTGTTTCATGGTGTAATCAACCTGCCACTGATTGTCCACAAATAACTCTTCTAATTTATATATTAATGCTTGAAAACGAAACTGCTATAAAATGTTTTGCTGCTAAAAAGCGTGTTTAGGAACCTGCATTTCTTCCTGATGCTCCTCTTCCTGTCTACACACAGAGCTCAGAGACGAGGCTGATTCTGAAGACTTGATTGGTCAGTGGATGGTGAATCCATTCCTGCATTTGTTGATCTGTCACAGCAGAAGGTTAGCAAAAGTCACATGTTAGAAGACAACCAATTAAAAAGCTGGGTGACTTGTGTGTTTATTCTTCAGTGCTTAGAGCAAAACATTCATGCCTACATGATGTTTTAGAGCACAGTGAGGAAGCGTTTTACATACAAGCATGGGTGCAAAAACATAGGAAGTGCATTTTGGTTCTACACAAGCATTTATATGAAGCTCCTGGTACTGAAAACTGCGCTGTGGTCGGATTAAACCAGCCTGCAGCACCTGGGCAGCAGCTGTACAGGTGTAACATGCAGAGCCTGCTGATCACCACTAGGTGGCAGAAACACTGCGGACTAGATCACTTTGAAGGCACACATGCACGCACACATGCACACACACATGCACACAAGCAGCCCTTGCTTATCTGATGAACTGTCGGTAATAAAGTGCACCTGAAAGCATCATCATCTACTATTGGACTGGTTGCTCGAGTCACACCTGGAAACTGAGATTGTGGAAACATTGTGGCCTTTGATTGTGTTACACAATCAGTCCACAGGCTCTGTTGTAGACCTTGAAATGAAGAAGCCTTCAGCTTTTATGATGAGTGAAGGTGCAGGCGGAGGAGACTCGAGTGCTGATAGGTCTCTGTGAATCCCTCCCTGACAGCTGATACTGGACTGTGTCTCTAGTATTTGGTGCAGAGAGCTGTCACAATTCAATAAAGAAATATTTTACCCACTGTTATCAAGAAGCAGTCATACACTGCACTGGTGAACAGTTGTGTAAATGGGAGGTTTCTGAGCCTCTGGATTCTTGACATCCCCTGTGAGAGTTCAGCTCTATCTGATGGGACCAAAACCCTGGTTAACCAGCACAAACTGAGAGGTGTGGGTGCTGAGTGTGGACTCTTCAGATGTTCACTTTAGACTGAACCAGTTTGACATGAGCAGTTTTGGTTCTTCTCCAGGGAAGCTCTGCTAAACAACCCTGACAATGTCACTGTGATGTTAGCAGCTCAGCTCTGCTTCAGACCACAACACACAGTCTGTGTGGACGTGACAACAGAAAGACTTGGCCGGTGTGAGCTGCGTGATGAGAGCTGTAGCATCGTGGAGGATGTCTGAATCACAGTGCTTGCAGTTTAATTAAAGCGATGTCTCAGGAGAGACAAATGGTCCTGGTGCGTTTGATGAGACGGCGCCTCTGGCAGCCAGCGTGACTGAAGGAACAAGCCTGCAAACACAGCGCCGGGTACACAGCAGCTGAAACACTGTCAGCACTTTTTCCTCTGGGCAGAGAGAGCAGAGAACAGGAGAGCAGATAGCAAAGTGAAATGAGGACAGGTTCATCGTTTAATCCCTTCTCCCGCAGAAGGATGTGAGGCTCGGCCGGGCGCGACTCTACTTTTCCATCGCCGCTGACATCTGGAGGGCACATCCTCTTTCTTGAACGCCCACTGCAATGTGATATTGTGTCTCTTACCTGCCTTAGCACTGTGTGTGCTCCATCTGTACATGGAAATGTTTTGTTGCTACTAACAACACTGCTGATGCTGGTAAAAAATGGCCCGTGTGTGTCTTTACTACAGTGAGTACACTGATAGTACACACTGTACTCAGACTTAATGCCACAGCAGATGATGAATTTCACTCCACTGCGTTGTGCTCTGTGCTCTCTCTCAGTTGTGCGTCTGCTCGCACACAAACAACACTGCGTTTGGCAGAGAATCGACCTATCAGACGCTCTCCTGTGATCTGCAAAGAATGTCGTGTCACAGAGCTGAGACGATCTAAAGTTGAAGGTGATGGAAGGACACTTGACTTGCTGCAGTCTTTATTTCCTGTTTCACTGCTCAGGTGATCTGAGGGGGCGGGGTTTACTACAGCTCCACTTCTGGTAAGACCGGCAGGGAAAAGTGGCTCGTGGCTGATGTTCCACGGTACGTCTAACCTCCAGAGGTCAGTGCAACCTACATGGAAAGTGCTGAGCCAAGAGGAGTTGAGCCAGTCAGCAGACGGTGCAGGTGTAGCAGCTCTGTGTGTGCGTGATGTAACAAGGAGGTAGTAGTAAGAAGGGGCCGGACAGAGAGACAGGAAGAGGAAGACAGGAAGAGATGCAATGTCCTGCAGGCCCAAGGTGACTCCTGTGCAGCACGGGTTACTATGAGGAAACACCACCTCAGTCAGAGGGCGTGCTCACACTACGCTTTATTTAGCTGTGAGAAAACACTGCAGAGCACCAAATCAGATTAATCCCATGCTTACACAGTGGGAATGAGCGGAGTTACAGACAGGCCGGGAAGGTCAGAAATCCACCAAGGATGTCATTACCTTTGGATTCAAGGGCAAAGTTAGCACAGTTTAGCATAAAGACCAAGGAGACTGAGCGGGTCCAAAGTTCAAAAGTGAACCTAAAGAAGTTTGCTGATTAACACGCTGTGATTAAGTGTACGCGGAGCCTTTGTGGTGTTTCTGAATTCTGGACGCACACAGAGCCCAGCAGCCTCGCACAGCTGGGCTAAGCAGACACTCACTGGCTTGATGCACATTCATGACTTCCACTTCTGACTGAGCAGACAGAAACAAATAATAGAAGAAGAAGAATCCTTTAATTGTCCCACAAGGGGAAATTTGGTTGTAACAGCAGCCAGAAAGACACATATACAACAAACAGGACACAGGACAGAAACATACACAACCTTTCTTACATATTTACATCAAGGACAGTGGCTACTATATACAGAGAGTACTGTACAGTTATTCAATTACATAGAAATAGCTACAGATAAGAGGCAAAGCAGGTTGTAGTGCGAATCGAATCGAATGGGACTATTTGCATTCACTCAAAAACACACTTTGCATTTCTCATGTCTCCCATGAATAACAGAGCTGTGGGCAGCTAAAGGAAAGAGTCCAGAGGCGCCGATGTGATGCTTTAGCACTGAACGGAGGATCACCTGCTGTGATGTGGATGCAGCTGCGTGTCCTGTCACTGACAGGTGTTACAAACCGAAGCAACACAAGTTGCTCAGATAACACACAGCTGTGATGACACATTTGTGTAGGCCTGCAGTCTCACTTCCTGTTAGCGCTGCAGAGAGCTGCTGAACCGCCTGCTGTAGTTTTCCTTTTAAATGCAATGGCACAGACTTATGCATGAGCAGGCGGCCACAGCTGGGGTCACTGACTCGCTAACCAGAGCAGTCTGCTGGAAAGCAGTAACACAACCTGCCAAACACAGTTCTCACTGCGAGGTGAAGCACGAGCAGTGAAAATGACAAATAAAAGCATCAATAAAAAGCTGAGCAGTAAAGGCTCTTTATGAGCTTCACTCAGTGGAAGCACAGACTAAACTTTAAACTCCTGCCTCTCCAACAGACCTCTGATATATATGCTCTGTGCATTTTGCTCATTTCAAGCTGGTAGGTCCAAACTTGGAGGCAGACAGTCCTGTGTCCGTTTCTGCTGTGTCGTATCACTGTGTCACGCTGCCTCTCGAGCACAGGCTCGAGGCTGAAGGTTGCTGCAGTGTGATGGAGAAATCTGCACACAGTATGAAGACTGTTATGTATGTGTGGCGCATGTGTAGACTAACGCAAACATCTCCGTCGGTCGCACTCTGCAAGGTTTTGCAGAGACGGCTGACCCTCTGATGTGTGTCAGTATTCTGCCGACTGCTGCAGCACATTGTTGTGTTGGCGTGCTGTAACTAACGGGTCGTCCAGCCTCATGTTGCGTATTTGCTTACAGCCTAGCAGTGTGCTGTGGACTGCACGTGTTCCACATGCTGATGGATGCTCTAACTGAAGACAGCATCCAGTTGCATTATGGGAGATGATAAATTCGTGCTTTTTGACCTCACGCCAGGTAACAGACGTTATGACATCGCAGCCTCTGCGACGTCTTTTATTGGTTCTATTTAAATCCCTAAATAGCATCTTGTCCTCATGCAGCACAGCCTATTAAAGTCCCACAATCATTATCGGACCTGAACAGGACAGCATGTAAGTGGCTGCTGCTGCAAACGCAGCCAAGATGTCTGCACTGGAGCAAACTGCACCTAAACACTACAGAGCATTTAAGGCATTGATCAGTGCTCATGACAAACTGGATATTAACGATCAAGAAAGAGACCTAGCCCAGTGTTCCTTCAGTGGGCTGGTGTCAGTCATGTTTATGAGGTTGGAAAGCTGCAGTCAGCTGAGGCTGAAGACGTCACCTGATGATGACGAAACGTTTCTCCCACTGAAAACATCCAGATGAACAGAATCAGCCTTCTGGGATTTAAAGCCGACGTAGTAAATTATACTGATATCGATCCATCGTTTAGAGATGAACATTGAAGCAGGAGAGTGTTTGAACCCTTGTGCAGCAATGAGTGCAGCAGCGTTTCAGTCCTGCACCTTACAGGGAGGACGTCAGAGCATCCGCCGATGGGCGGAGCTCCGCTGGATCATTAACTTTACTGTTCTATCGAATTTTGCATTTTCCTCCTTTTGTTTGTGTAAAATAATTCTGAATTCGTTTCTCTGAAGGCTGCAGTAAAAAGACCGAACCACTGTGCCCGTCTAAGGCTTCTGAGCGTCCCGCGGGTGAAGGGCAGGCCGCAGGCAGATTGTCCACCTCTAAAAACACTCTTTGTTGACACTATGTGCGACTGAGTTGTGATCCGTGACAGTGAGTTTGTTGTCGTCACAATAGAAACTGATGACGTCCGCGTCGCCTCTGATTCATGTTGCAGTCCTCTGTTGGTCAAACAGATCCAGCGCGTGCTACATTTCATCATCGCTGTTGGAGTTTATAAAGTGGATAAAAACCACGTCCCGTTCTTGGGACTTGACTTTGACAGGATCACACTGCTATGGAAGGAAATCCTCGCAACCTGTTCTTCCCTGAGCTAAATAGCAATGAGTCGGTAAAATGAGTAAACTGGTGCCAGAGTGATTTACAGCATAATCTTCCTTATCAAGCCGCCGGGCAGTCTGTTAATGGTTGTGTGTTTTATATGACTGCAGCTCGGAGCAGGGTGTGCTGTGTTAGTTCACCTTTCTCTTCAAGGGCATTATGGCTTCACTCGCTGCTTCCTTTGTCTCTCATGTTTGGCCGGATATTCTGTGCCTTTCAGCAGGTGTTAATCTGAGGCCGCAGCGCTCACAGGTGGAGCCTTTACCTGTGTGCGAGGAAACGAGCAATGAGCTTAGGACACGTGAGCGCGCTCAGCCCTCTCGCTTCTTTATGCGTCGGCACACACGTGCAGGGAGAAAGTTAGCAGAGTGGAGAGTTTAATAAGCTCTCTGATTCTGAACTTTAACGGAGATCTGAAAAGTCTGCACATTTTTTACTCTAATGCACTTTAAGAAGTTCTGTTTAGTTGAGAACAACTTATTTTTCAGCACATGTCTCAGCCTGTCGAGGGAACAAACATTAGAAGGTGGAGATAAAACCTGACAAACACTATCAGGATGCTTCCTGCAGGAGCTCCTGTCTGTGCTAATCCACAGTTAGGGGACATTAGAGCAGATCGCATGCATGCAGATTTTCCAAAATGCTGCAGCGTTCCTTGAAAACCAGCACTGAGCTGAGGTTAAGCATAACTTCTGTATGTGCCTGCTTAACGCTGAATTGTTCCCAGCTCAAAGAGCTACAGTCTAATTCTGGACATCAGGTTATCTATTCGGCTCAAATATTAACCAGCTCATGAATTATTGGAAGGAATGAGAGCTAAACTTTGTACTGGGGTAAGCAGCAACTAAATATTGTGAGACGTAGATTAATTTGTAACCAGTTCAAAGTTTCGCAAGAGTGTATGTTTCACCACGGCGTCTAAAGAGTGGTTGGGAAGGGACAGAGGGGAACGCAATCAAAGTTTAATGGAGAGGGTGTTTGTTACACAGCAGCTCCTTTATGGGCAGCACTAACTGACTTCTTGATGGCAGTGTTTGCATACGCAGTCGTTGCTCCACATCTCATTTGTTTCCAAGTATCCTTAAAATAGTGAACCGAAGGAACCAGTGAAACGTAAGCAGCCATATCCAATTCCCACCTCCGCTATGTCATGACATCATTTCCTGGTTTGAAGGGATTGGGTATCAAAGTCCCACAAAGTAAAACATTGACTCGACTCCACTCAGAGAGCACAGTGCTGTTACTGAGAGGCTCACACGTTTGGAGCAGTCCAATACTGCTTCATCAGTCCAGTCAAAATACTTTTTTATGCTGTTTTGATGGATAAGGCACAGACAGACCTCTTTTAATCGCAACATGTGAGATAAACAGAACAATATCTGATGCAGTGTTCTTAACAAAGAGCCCAGTGCCTAAATAAAACGTGTGTTTGTAGGGAGGCATCGTCTGTGCTACAGTGTACATTTATGACATATTTCAGCCAAGGCTGCTTACAGCCTAACTGAAAGTCACATAAGTGTGTTTCTGAACAAACTGAGCATGTCGAAGCTCCAAACATGATCGACTTGCAGGGGTGGGATGAAAGTGAAGGTTAGTTTCTCAGCACTTGTGAAAAGCAGCCTCTTAAAAGTGACAGAGCAGCCTAAAACCCTGGTTTCCCCCGTGCTAACAGAGTCACAGGTGTCTCTATTCTAAGACCGCACAGCAGGTTGGCCCTGC
>NW_005187613.1:186924-191404 GCF_000239375.1 Pundamilia nyererei
CCTGCCCCTGCTCCTGCTCCTGCTCCTGCCCCTGCTCCTGCCCCTGCCCCTGCTCCTGCTCCTGCCGGGCTCAGACTGGGTCCTATGACAAGCAGAAGCAGCAGCAGCTTCACCCCCAGCCTGAGGTGTCCTTCATGCGTCCTGTGAGCGTGTGCATGAATGTTAGACAAAGTCCTTAAGTAGAGAATCGTAGCGATCCAACATCGAGCCAAGAGAGATTTCTGATGTGCAGATTTCTGATGTGCGTTCCAAACCAGACCTTGCAGATGGTTTAACAGAGACAGGACACTTCCAAACACAAACAGGTGTAAAACACACGAGCGTGGGCGTCTGGTTTCACCGTGGTTACTGATGTGTTTACCAACAGAAAAAATCAAATACTGCACACATTATGTTTTTATTTATTGTGTACTCTGTGTGCGACGAGCCAACGTGCAGTATGACCACACGGGTGTTTGTTAACCTGCCACCAGGGATCGTTTCACCAGCAGCATCTCAGCTTCAGCCTCTCTCAGTGAAAAGCATCAGAGTTGCAGGTTTTACTGAACCTCACACACAAACGTGCCACATCCACAGCAGTGCTTTGTAGTCCTACACTTTCATTATTCCCACCATCTCGTATCCCTTTCCTGTTATTCCAGTGTTATATAGCTTCGGCTAAACCAACAGTTTCACATTCCCAGGAAGCAGCACTCGGTACACTGACATTTGCATGGGAATGTTCTCAGAAGTGCAGAACTGGGTTTATGGATGGTGAGAGCATAGCTGCTGAGGATGAACAAGTGAGACCTAACTGTAGGTTCTTTTTACAACGCTCCACCACACATTAACCCAGAGGACGTTTAAACTTTCCACTATGATCCTCTGTCAATTATTGACCTCTGAACCATAACTGTGTGGCCTTGGGTGGTGACTAACAAAAGGACTTCAGACATGGCAAAGTTAAGTTTCTCAGTTTTACTGCTGTGCCCCATCACCCTGCTGCACACGCAGCCAGTGACACTCACACATACACATCCAGATCACTTCCACTTCCTGTTACAGAGAAAAGCATCTAATGTGTAGATTTAGCATCAAATCACAGCAACAATCAGTGCTTTGTGTTGTAGGATACAGACCCTACAATGACACAGAGAAACCCATCAATCAGACGAGTCCCTCTGAGCATGCACTTGGCGACAGTGGAAAGGAAAAACCTCCAGCAGAGCCGGGCTGAGGGAGGGCCGGCCATCTGCGTAAAAGGATGCGAGAAACACCGTCCCTTTAAGTGGTTGAAAACTAAAAAGTAATCACACTGATATTGCAGCTGTAGGTCAGGAGGTAGAGCAGGTAGAACATCTGTTAATCACAAGGTTGGTGATTTGATCGCTCGCCGCTCCGATCTGTGTGCAAACGTGTCCGTAAGCAACAAACTAAACCCCAAGTTGTTCCATAAAAAGCACGTAGGCGCAGAGAAAGTGCTTGTGTGAAAGAGGCATGTTGCACCAACCCTCCGATGCAGCGTGGTCACTGGAGCGGACAGCTGCTACAACGTACATATCTCTTTAAGAACCGTGAGGGAGCTGTTGTTGTGATTTGGTGCTATGCTAATAAAAGCGCACTGAATAAAATGCTCAGTAGGACAGTAAGAACTAGCATCCATCATATTTCATCAAGAATCTTTGCTACTGTGCTACACTTTGCTTTAACGTGAAATGCATTCAGTGATCGTGCTGCAGTATCTACCATATAAACTGACCGTCTTACTCAACTAAGCCAAAGAAGTTTAAATAAGTCACTGTGAGCTTTATAAAAACAAACTCTACGTTTGTTGGAGTTTATACTGTTAGACTGGGAATGACTCCAGGATATTAGACAGCGAAGAGAAAAACACAGGAGGGCTATTATCTGACTCCCTGCAGTCCATCAAGTCCTGTACTTAAACCGTTGTCATTTCAAACCCACATCAGCTTCATATGAAAAAGCAAAACAATGATGTCCTTTTTCAGGTATAATTTAGCCAAACCAGAACAGCTGCTCATCGACAGAACAATAGCCTTTGTTCTGTTCTGCTGTCTGAACACAATACCCTTTCAGCGGCAGGCTCTGGTGTAGTTATCGAAGGTGTGTGAGGTTGTGACACGACTTCTTTAAGCAAGTATAGATATTAGATTAAATCAGATTAACTGAGATACAAGGATTCTCAGATGAGTGTTGTACTGCAACTTACAAGGTAAAACACAATAGTGCAGCACTGTCAGGGACTTCCATGCTCCAGTTAACTGAAAACACTGTGAGTAAATCCAGTTCCATACGGTGAATGAAAGTAAAGAGAGAAAGGAACATTCCTGTCAGTGTTTGGCCTGTAAACAGCAGCATAGTGCGATCAAGGTCAGGAGCTCTGCCTATGGACAGTGATGGCCTGAAACACCGTTAGTGCGCTCGTTAGTATCTGCTCTGCATCAGCGTAGGGCAGAAACGAAAGACCGAGGCGCCGGGAGACAGCTCAGCAGTTCAGTTTTACTTATACAGCGCCAAACAAGTCGCCTCAAGGCGAGGCGAGGCTGCCATATCGTGCCATCGGCCCCTCTGACCACCACCAGTAATGTGCTTGTATTTCCTGTCTTACTGATGAGGTGCATAGTAACTATACTTGCCTTATACACTCGCAGATAATGTAGTCCTCCCACAAGCCCCCGAGGAGAGCCACACAAGAGAGGACAGAAAGGGTCCAGGCAAGGTTCAACTTTAGATGTTGTTGCTGCGAGGCACCAGCACTAACCCCTGCAGCACCACCCTGTCCTGAAACACGGTTACTTCCTGCCATGTTCCTCAGAACAGGACACATTATGCCGATGAAGGTGCCACTGCAAACAGGGAACGCTGCCGCTGTGATTGACAGGGTCTGTGAGGAACATCATCCTGAGCGCAGAGCGACGCTCTGTGTAGCAGCAAAGTGTTCACGTTGTGCTGCAGCTAATCGCCGTTGGCTGCAAGGAGGCCTTTGCTCCCTCGGGGAGCCTTGGGGACCTTTGACCCTCACACCAGTTTGCCAGCTGTCCTGCATATTTTCAACCTCTGCTCTCATCCAAATATATTCATACCTTTAACAGGCGCCATGGTAACATAATGATGTGGTATTGATCTCATGTTGTGGGTATTTCTGTGTTGCCACAGCATAGATTTGGTTTTATTTTGGAGTTGGTTGGTGTGCTGTTGTCTGTGGTCTGGTCAGTCACACATCAGCACCCTTTGGTTCCGTGCTTGCAGTTTGGTTTGTTTGTGAAGTTACTGTGACCTCTGACCTTTTGGGACCAGAGCCTCACAGATGTTTTGTAAAATATTCTTTCTTATTTGGGGGTAAATAAAGCCCACACTGCCTGCAGCTCGGCCCCTCACAGAGACTAGAACAAACATATTCCCACTGCTTCTGAAGCTGACTAATTATTATTTTGTATCCTGGTGGTAAGATCCACTTTCAGACACAAATGAAGCTAAAACAAGAAGCTGTTGCTTTTAGAAGTCTGTCTGCCGAGGACGTCTGCAGCTCCGGCAGCATTTAACTGCTAATTATTGAGAAGGAGACCGACTTCTGCCTCGTCACACTCTACCTCAGTCAGTCCCACTCCTTTCATTTGCTTATGAAACACGAAGAAGGCAGGAGTAGAAAACACAGACAGCAGTAATCCACAGCGCTGACTCAACGAGTCAGTAATGAACCTCTCTGAGCATGTCAGGCAAAGCAACAGGTCATATTTGGCCTCATATCCGACATTCACTGCCTTAATCTTCTCGTGTATGTAGGAAGCCTTCATGCGTCATTACTGTTTGGATGTCCTGAGCAGTCGCAGGTAACTACAACTGCGTTATAAGCATGACAGACAGCAGACAGGATCATGTGTGAGGCTTTCAGGTGAATCCTACAAAATCACGCCTGACAACGACGGTGTCTGTTTGTCCTCCGTTAGGCTTCACGATGAACAACAATCACCAACATATTTTCTTGGTTTTTACTTTGTCATTTAAAACTTTAGCCTCAACAAGTAAGCTGAGCTGCTGAGAATCACGCTGTCTACTTCAACAGACATGCTCATAATTTGCTCGACAGCGATGCTCATTTCCTGTGTTTATGCGGTGGAGCTGGTGTGTGAGTGAGGCTGAAATCAAAGAAGCCGGGCTTGGCGGTTTTCTAATGATGGAGCCTGCTGTCTGACAGCGACCACGCCTAGATTTCTGTCAGCTTGTGTACACAGTAAACATGTGGTGTAGTAGTCGGAAGGGTGGAATCAAGGTGAAGCGAGTCTTTCTGACTCGAGCCCACACTGGTCCCGTTTCTGTGATATGCATGAAAGTACCATAAGACGTGAGGCACCTGCTACATGTCAAACCTACACATGTGAACTCGTTTCCATGATCAGACTAAGAGGTTCGGGTCAGGGTTCAGATGAAGCACGTAAAGCAGGATTCAGGAGGACCTGATGTCATGCTAGCACGCTGCCCA
>NW_005187613.1:191514-194600 GCF_000239375.1 Pundamilia nyererei
CCGGCTTACTGTGCCCAGTGTGAACATCACATGTGCCTTCAGCTCATGGACACAGTCACCTAAAATCACCAAAGGCTTTTACAGTGGTGCAAAAAGGTGTAACCGGAGTAAACACAAAAAGCAGTTTAAATGACGATTTATTGATAAAGGGAGAAAAGCTCAGCAAATCATGAATGAACTGTTGGAAGGCTGATATCAGCAGATATTGACACTTGAGAGCCATAATTCACAAATGGGGAAAACTTGGAACAGTGGTGAACCTTCCCAGGATTGGCCAGCCTACCAAAATGACTCCAAGAGCACATCAATCACTCACCCAGGAGGTCAAGAAAAAGCCCAGAACAGCATCTAAAGAAGTGCAGGTTCACATGTAAAGGTCAGAGGTCATGATTGAACAATAAGAAAGAGACTGGGCAAAAATAACCTCAAGGAGAAACCACTGCTGACCAAAAGGCTTTTCTCACATTCTAGATGATCCCCAAAACAAGAATATTCTGTGAGGTGACGACACAGAGGCTCATCAGCCTGACTCAGCCCCCACCTCCCTCCCCCACCTGCGTTCTCAGCCCCTACTTTGCACCCTGTACACACATGACTGTACACCAACCCATGCAACCAACATCATCGCCAAGCCCATAGCACCACCGTGGTCGGGCTCATCTGTGATGGAGATGAAACAGAGCAGAGGTGGAGAACTTGTCCCACTGGACCTGAAGTTGAACGTTCTTAAAACAAGAGACCTCGTGACGGACTTCAGGAGGCACAGACAGCTCCACTCCCCTCTTTTTATAAGTGGAAAAGGGCTGGAATCTGTCTCCACCTTCAGGTTTCTGGGCACCCAGATCTCCATCAATCTCACCTGGACCCACAACACCGTCCTGGGAAAGAGGGCACAGCAGTTACTGCACTTCCTCTGTGTCCTGAGGAAGAACAACCTGTACCGGCAGCAGCTGCTGGCTTTCTACCGCTCCTCAGTGGAGAGCGGCTCTCCCTCTGCCCGGGTGTTTGGTATGCAGGCGCCACTACTGAGAACAGGAAGGCTGCACAGAGGGTAATTTGCCATCCCTGGAGGCCATCGCCAGATCCTCCATTCTCAGAAAAACCAGGACCATCCGAGCTGACCCCTTGATCCGCTGCCCTCTGGTTGCCCTCTCAGATCAGTTAGGTCCCACACCTCCAGACTCCCTGACAGCTTCTTCCCCTGGACCATTCAGACTGCCAACAAACACTCCACAACCCCACCCACCTCACCAGTGTGAGCCACGGTCTGAGTAACCCTCATCACACAGACTCTGTACCCAGGCCAAGTCCTTTTGCACATGCAAGCTTTTAGTAGCTTTTCCCTTACAAATAGAACCTGGCTGGTGCAGCACATTGGTAACATCTCCTCCTGGTCTCTCCCTGCACATCTGCTAAATGTTTCATGACATACAAATCCGGGACCGAGATGTCCTCATAGCAGCATCAAAGATCTGTTGTTCTATAACGTTACAGTGTCCGTGCCGTCTGTGACTCCACATCAATCTGATAATCACTGCACAGAAAAAACGTCGAGCTTTAGACACACGAGACTGATTAAAAGCAAATATTTTTCTTCTTGTCTTGTGACAGGATGCACTGAAGCAACTCTTTCACTAGCTAGCATCATGCACTGTCACCAAGTGCACACTAATTGTTGGGGTTTCTCTGTATTATTGTAGAGTCTTTTATAAATACACAAGGTAATGACTGATAATTAAAATTGAAGTCCTACTTTTCAGGACTGGCTCATATTGTTTACACATATTTGTCAGCGAGCATCACCAGTTCCTGCCAGGTTACAGCTGATTGAGCAGATTTTAAAAACAAATCTAAGATAAGGAGGAGTCCAGCAAGACTGTGGCTTTATCATCTCTTAAGGAAAATAGGCTAAATGATGAAAGAGTTAGATAGCAACGACTTCTTTCTCCACTCCTCTTAAGATAAATATCACGCTCAGCATTGGCAGGCATTCAGATTTCTTTGCTCCAGTGGACTCAGACCAAAGCTCTCCTCTTCCCATATTTCCTTGATCCATTGATCGTGGCTTTTTATTAGTTTGTATTATTGTTTCAGAGGTGGCTGAACTCTGAACTCTGATTACTTTGGGTTTTCTACATCAAAGTTTAGGCTTAAAGCCAGAGTTTGTTAAAGCCCTGATCATCTCTGTACGCGGTGGTTAGCATTGATTAACCATGAGGAGGTTTTGTTGTCCAAAGCAGGCTTACCTCCCCATCAGCCCTCCATAAACATCAGTGTGTGGGCAGGGTGATAGTGTCGGGACAAGGAGAAAGAGTAAGGGACCTGACTTTGAGCAAGAGGTCAGGCAGGTCTTTCCATCATGATAGTGTCACAGAGCCGGACAGTGTTGGTGGCTCAGTATGACTCATCTTGTCCTTGAGGTGATATTTAAAGGTCAAAACCAGCATGTGCACAATCCTGACCAATCATACCTACACACAAATGTTTATATTCAAACAAATGCACATAGCTGAAGAAAGCCAGAGGGCAGCACGCTGCTGAGTGATTTCACACACACACACAACGTAAATGTGCAGAAGGCTGGTGAGCTGATGGTTTCAGGTTCAAACGGACTCGTGTTTTTATTGTTTCCTAACTGAATTCACATCCATGCTGTATTATTCTAAAAGGTCTGAAATGAATGCTTCATACTTTGATCTTAGGTAGAACATCAGCTTACTATGACCCTGGCTCTGAAACGCCCTTGAAGGCAGCCTCAGAGGAGGGACACGGGCTCTAGAAGGCAGGATATGGTATGTACTAAGTTACTAGAGCCTATTATCCCCGAGGTGTGTGTGAGAAGGGGTTCACTGCACACAGCAGCACAGGACACCCACCAAGCTAAAGTGGGAACAGGTCTGAGAGCGAGGCCCACAAGCTTCCCCTGAATGCACTCTGCTTCGCTGGTGAAGGGGATGAAATGACTGTATTGTTTGCACCATAATGACTGTTTAGAGGAGCCGGCGTGTTTGAGAATTGCAGGTTGCTGCACTGTAATCTCGCATTAAGGATGTGACTTGTTCCCATGCAGTGACTTCATGTGAACA
>NW_005187613.1:195149-203922 GCF_000239375.1 Pundamilia nyererei
CCTCCTCCTAGGTGAACTGCTGGAGTTTCGGGCGGAGTCAGGGGCGAACGCTTATATTGGGGAGCCTGAGGGAGGACTGCGCTGGGTGCCTCTCGGACAGGCTGGGAATTGGTTACAGCACGCGGAGTGTTCTTCCCCGGGACGACTAAAGGAACTATAGCAACATGCCCTCCGATAAGAAGGACGATGGCGGATGGAAGAAGTTCCTGTGGAATTCGGAGACAGGGGAGCTGCTCGGCCGTACCGGGGGCAGCTGGTGTGAGTATTGGGCAGACTGGGCAAACGCGCGTTCACGGCCGTCTGTGTTTCCAAGCACCTGTTTGAGCCGACTTTCTCTGGGTGTCTGTAACTAACACACGGCACACAACTCCCGAGCTGCCGCTGAGCTCATTAAGTGAAGCAGGCTCGTGATGTTTGTGCTCGTGCTGTCCGTGCAGGGAGCGCGTGCGCGCTGCAGTGCGAAGAGCCGGTGCTGCGCGCGCTGATTGGAGCTTAGAGTCGTCCGCGCTGGCTGATTGTTGTCGGGTAAAACGGTCAAGGTGTCTTTCGGCAGGTGCGAAGCGGGCAGGCAAAGGGTTAAAACTGCATCAGAGTCCAAGGTGAGCCAAGGTGAAGGAGCCAGGCTCAGGTGTCGCTGTAGTCCGAGGAACAATGCGGTCATTAAGTTGCTCGACCTTTCTTCTCCCGTTTCTCGGCAGTGCGCATGTCCTTGCCCCTCGTGTGAATGTCACCGCTTCATCTCTGTGGACTCCCGGTTCAGTCCGGCGTGTGCTCGGTTTGGACCCGAGCTGAGCGGGGACTACGGTTCGTCCTTCTCAGGTCATCGCAAAGTGCAGATGCGTTTCAGTGTGTCATGCGCAGTGCTGCGATACCGGTGAGCGTGCACGTGAGCGTGCACGCTATAATTAAGGAGTTTAAATCGCTAGAATCAGTGTGTGTGTGTGTGTGTGTGTGTGGTAACTGAAGTGTGTGTCCTACAGATGTCCTGGCACTGAGGGCCGTAGTGCCCGGGGGATGCTGGAGTTTAAGATGCCCTTGCCGGTAACGACTTCCGGTAAAATGTCACATAACTGGTTCAGGTGACCTTGTGACACCGTGAGGACAGGCGCGTGCACCTACACCCTGCAAGCAGCGAGGTGAATCGTGGCTGTGGGGTTTGGATGACTTTGAGCTGCTGGGAATAAACTTCACAGTAGCATAACCGGATTCATTCGGGGTTTGAGTTGCAGTGTGCTGATGAGCAGGCTGAAGTCCTGTGAGGACAGACTTTACAGGATCGTGTTTCTGTGTTACTGATACAGGGATGTAGTTGGGAGTCTTTTGTGAGCCGAGTTCACTCAAACTCCTTAAAAGTGTGTTTTCCACTGTTTCTATAGAAGTGTTGGCATGTCAGGTTTAAAGCACTCATGGCTGGGAAGTGTTTCCCCCTCAGTGACGCATGGCTCTGCAGTCATTTTGTCTGCTCTGTGCACACACAGCAGCTCCAGCCACTCATTAATCTCAATGAATCTGGAGACTCTATTATCAGCCAGCTTACTGCAGCTCTGTCAGGTCAAAGGTGCGCTTGAAGCTGAGGTTCTGCTGTCACTCGGCTTAACTGAGTTTTTTATAACAGCTAATTTTCGTGAAGTCTTGTGAAAGTCTCCTTAGGAGACGGAGACAAAGTGTCTAACGCAGTAGCTCTGCTGTTACCACGTGACAGTGAGGCGTTCGCGCGCTGTCTTACTGTGACCTTGCTCACAGCACTCGTCTGTCCTGCAGGTTTGAGGCTGTTCTTGTTGTGTTGCTTATTCATTATGTGCAGCGTCTCATTCGTTCTACCAACCGTGGAAACCAGTCGCCTGTGCTGACTCGGCTTCTGACCTTTTCCTTTTTGGCGACCTTGTTTCTGTTTCCTCATTAGCGCTGTAGTTTCATTCTGAGTCACAGCTGTACGGTCCATATGATTAGTCTGAAGATCATGTAACATATCATCTGCACCACCTCTAAAATATTGATTCCAGTCAGCAGTAACTAACACCATTTCCTCCATGTTCTCAGCAGTTTTAACTTTCTCTGTGCTGACACTCTCTTTCCTTTCCCCCCCACAGTCAAAATTACGCTGTTCTATGTTATATTCTACGGCTGCCTGGCTGGGATCTTCATTGGCACCATCCAAGCAATGCTGCTCACTCTGAGTGAATACAAGCCCACCTGGCAGGACAGAGTTGCACCCCCTGGTAAGAGATGGAAGTCTGCTGATCTTCTTCACAGGATGGCCAGTTAATCTTTATTAAGGGTCACATGATAAACTGGGACTGTTGTGGAGGCAGCAGCAATGAGCTGAACTCGCTGTCTTTATAAAGTGCTGCTGGTAAGAGGAGATGTTACAGTTTGCACAGTAAGAACAACAACATTTTATCACGATTTAGTCAACATTCCCAAAAACGCTTTGACAAAATTCCCACTTATTATTCCAACATTTCAGGGTTTAACTTTGAATAGAGAGATTGTTATGTTGCTTGTAGTTTAATGACATCATCTGAAGTTTTGCAGTTGTTTTCTTGATCAGCGAGCGATATCTAGGGCGTCTGAGGTGCAGACGTGAAGCACAGTCACACACAATAACCACAAAGCTGGGCATGACTTGTTTGACTGCTTGTGGCACACATAAAAAGACTTTTCCAAACCTGAAAGTAGCCTTTAAAGCACCTGTGCTCAGTCTGGCCTGCCTGACGTTGTTGTGGAGAAGAACTCGCCGCATAATGGCCCCGCTGCCTCTGCTGTGTACACACCACGGCTCGGTTTCCATGACAGAGGGCCGGCTGTGTGTGTGAGACTGTGACAGACTGAAGCTGGGGGCAGTTTGCGTCTTTGCATCCTCATCTGTCTTCAGCTAAAGTCGTGTAGCAATCGTTAATGTTACACACGAAGCACACACTGCTGCGCGGCCCTGTTTATCTTTAAAATCACTTATCAGCTTTCATATCCAGTCATCATCGCTTTCATCAGAGTCCCAGTTCAGACTGTATTCGGCCCATCTTAGCACAATGACTGAAAGCCGAGGGAAACGCTATCTGTCCCTCGGATGCTGCCGTGAGATCGATGTTGCACTGATTCTGCACGTTGGCAGCAGTGTGTGTTTTCACCGTAACTCTGAATGTCTGGTAGCTTTAAAGGTGGTGCTACTGCCAGGATGCCTGTGAGCTTCTGTGACAGCAGGACTGTTTATTGTGTTGGTAGATCTGGTGTTGATGATGAGCAGCACTGAAAGTGCCAAACTGCAGTTCCTTCAATGGCCACCTGAGGCTGTAAAAGCAAGTCAGTGCTATAAACATGTACAGTCTGTGCACACAGTCTCATACAGCAGTGGAGGCACCAGGCGGGGCAGCTTTGGCTTCAGTGCCATTAGACAGCTCCACCTGTTGAGCCACTCGTCTCCGCACTCACCTGATCTGTCTATAAGCATTATGCAAATATGGCGTCTGCCTCCAAAATGATTGGATTTGAAAACCGTACTGGGTGACATCACAATAGTTGTTAATGTTGGCTGTGATTGTGCACCTGCAGGCCTCACACACACCCCACGGTCAGATAAAGCTGAGATGGCCTTCAACCCCCGAGCCGTGGAGACCTTCCTGCCTCACACGAAGGCTCTGAGGGAGTTCCTGGACAAGTACGATGAGAGTAAACAGAAAGACCAGATGAAGTTTGAAGACTGTGGAGGTAAGCGTCACTTGAACTAGTTTCTGCTGGAAAATAACAGAAATGTGATTGCAAACAGGAAGTGCTGTTGTCCGACACATCTGTGCATTACCGCTCGGCTGAGCTTGTACGTGGTGGTTTGGGATCCTTTCCATCACTATGATAGATGCCATGTTGGACCTGGAAGAACCCAACTTTAGGAGACGTAACCCTTTACTTGTTCCTCTAGATCAACCTGCAGACTACAAGAACAGGGGTGACTTGGACAGTGATGTGGGTGTCCGAAAGGCCTGTCGCTTCTCCAGGGCCTTGCTGGGACCCTGCTCTGGCTTGGAGGACACAGAGTTTGGTTTCAAGGAGGGCAAACCCTGTCTGATTGTGAAGCTGAACAGAATTGTCAACTACCGCCCGCGGGTAACTTTAGCCTTCTTTTGTTTACTTGGAGACCAAAGCAGTGCAATGCTTGGTAGAAAATGAAAATGTCACCTTACTTGCCCAGCAGCGGTCGGCGCTCATACGGTTTGGCTAACTCGTCTTCTTTCTTTAGCCTCCTACCTCTAATGAGAGTATTCCTGAGGAGGCTCAACCCAAGGTGCAGCCCAACGTGATCCCCATTTACTGCACCAGCAAGGTACGCACAGCCAGCACGCAGCATGTAGCATGGCCTCGCTCCCGCTGTCCTCTGACAACGAATTCATGTATGCACGTTCTCTCTTCCAGAAAGAGGAGGACGCTGATAAGATCGGAGAGATTAAGTACTACGGCATCGGTGAAGGGTTCCCCCTGCAGTACTACCCCTATTACGGCAAGAAGCTGCACCCGCAGTACCTGCAGCCGCTGGTGGCGCTGCAGTTCACCAACCTGACCCGGAACACTGACCTCCGCATCGAGTGCAAAGTGTTCGGAGATAACATCGACTACAGCGAGAAGGACCGCTACCAGGGACGCTTTGAGATCAAGATCCAGGTTGAAGAATCATGACCGCCATCAGGCCCATAGCACTCCCCCGCCCCGCACCCCTGTAGTATCAGTCAGTTGTATGAGATGAGAGGGGCAGGCTGTAGCTATTAGCTCGTGTTGGCTGAGTGAAGGGGAAACGCTGTTAGGGACTGTTGTGTAATCTGCTTTCATCACTTGCTTCTGTATTTCTGTCTTAGCCTTAGAATCAAATTTAGGGGAACGTAGCAATAGGGCCAATGAAAATATTTAGTGTGCTGTAAATGATACCTCTAAACAAGCCATGGGACACTTCCACGGAGTCTGTGTGCGCGGCATAGCGAGCCGTCTGTCCCCTCTGTATCGCTGCCTGTGTGGTTTTAGCAGCTAGTTCTTTGGAGTGTACAGATCGGGTCCTTCAACCTCCTCTTACTGTATGAGCAAGCTTCAGCAGTGCCAGCCATGAGCCTCAGACATGTCCTTAATAATAACATTAATAATAAAATGGTTCCTCGCTGTGATCTATGTAAGGAAAACGCTGCACTCCAGGAAACCTCTCCTCTTTATTTCTTTTACAGCTGATCGTGGGAGACCTCCTTAAATCGTTCGAATGTGTGATTGGGTTTTATTTGTTTCATGCCTTTAACTTTTGATTCCGCCTTGAATGTAGACTCGTGTCCAGTGTGTTAGACCCTGGCCTGTTATAAGGGCGACGGTGCTAACTAAAGGGTTTGTTCTTGTTTTGTTGGCAACTCTCTGAATGTTTGCAACCATAAAACATGTTGGAAGACTTTTATATTGATGCAGTTGTACATTTTATTTCTTTGCAAAATATTGTAATGTATAATGCAATACCAAAGTGATGAGTGTAAGAGAGTCTTTATCAGAAGCAATGCAGTACGCCTTTGTAGGCTGTCAGCGTCTTGCCTTGCGACCTTTAAGGGTTGACTCTGAGTTTATGTTCTGGCCGTGAATGTAGGCGAGTGTGTAACGAAGAGCTGACAGGCGGCTAACTTCCACAGGCCTGATGTCCATGCATTTGTCCAAAAACACGGAGTTCCCGCAGAGCTCGGTGGCTTAGATGAATGACGATGTTGGCTTTAATCTGTAGGATCTCATGTTGATGTATAACATTCGACCATAAATTTACCTCCAGTCAACTTTTCATCTGTTCATTTAATCAGATAGAAACCAATAAAGTCCGACTGGACCTTCCTCTGGTGTCGTGCTCTTTTTGTCTGTTCTCGTGTCGGCGTCACATTTGCATCATGTGTTTGCCTGCCATCCCCAACGAGGGGCTCCGTCCTTCCTGCCTGGAGTCCACGTCCTGCAGCTCAGTATAAAACCCTTTATACTTCGTGTCATGCTCGTAATGCAGTAGAGCGTTTACATACTACAGGGGACAGACTGATAGTTAATGATTAAACAGAGTGAAGGAGAAACACCCAGTGCATCATGGGATGCAGAGCTATTGCAGCTAGCTAAGAGAGGACCCAGGGTCACCTGGTCCAGCTCGAGCTATAGGCTCTATAAAACAGGAAACTCTGTTATTCACTTCAACTCTCTCAGCAGACATTCGGCACTGGTGAACTGGGAGCCATCCGGTTTTCAGAGTGCATGTGTGCAGGCCCTTTCATGTGCAGTCACATGACAAAAAGACTACAAAGGAAGCTTTAAGCATGCTTGTGTACATCCAGGCTGAACTTCATGTTTAACTCCTTTTCGAGCTCTTTCAGAGCTTCCAGATGCTCACACAGCTTCATCTCACGCTTCATGGAAAAAGGTCTGAAGCTGCTTTCAGTGGAACAAAGTCTTTCTCAACACTGAAAGTAGAGTGTCTGCTAACGCTGTCGGCTCTCCTGTCTGTGTGACAGAGGACAGGGCCCTCCCCCTCTTCCTGTTTGGCCTCAGTGATGAATGAACTGTTGTTGGCTGAGGGCACCGTGACTGGACGATTTCAGTTCCTGTTCAGTTATTGAGTGTCCAGTGTTGAGTTTCTGTAATTACAGGAGGAGGCTGCTGTGTGCAGCTAACACAGGGATGTTGTTTCAGGCGCCGGGGGGCAAAGCGCCCTTTACTTGAGGCTTTTTTTGTTTTAATGTGTGTGTGTAAAATTATTCATCACCACTTTTCCTTAATGAAACAATCTGGCTTTCATGCGTCACATGATGACCGTTAACCAGCGATCGCCCGTGACGCCACAGCGCGCTGGCTATGAGCAGGAACGAGCTCGCCAGGGGACACGCAGCTTTTGCACTAAAAGCGATCTGTTATGCATATCTGCATGAATATGGATTATTACAATATTAAAAAACCTCACTGTATTTGAAAGAAAATGCATTAAGAAACAGACTCTACTAGAGATTATTCCAAATATGATGAGATGATGTATATAAGAAAGGCTGATTACACAGCAGCAAAATGATTGTATCTACAGTGTGTGACTGGGTGTGTAAAGCGCTGTGCACTGGCCCAAAGAAAATAAAGAAATGATTTTCTCTTTATGTAGAGGATGAGATGATTTTTAACAGGACATGTTTATAACAGCTGCTTCAAACTGAGGTCCTCTTGGCCCCTGGACACGTGTGTCCTGGTTTCACTGTTCATCTTTACATGTTCTCTGCTGCTTGGTTTTCCTTGTTAATCAGCTCACTTTCCTTCTGCATAAATCAACCTGCTCGCCTGTCACCGCGTGCAGGTAGATACGATCTGTTTGCATCAGCACACCTGTGTGCCAAACAAAAAGAATCAATCCACAGCAACAAGCAAGGCCCACCAGCCAACACCAGTGAGCAGGTGTCTTACTACAGGAGGGGCATTGATGCATGTGTGGAAAACACCGAAGCACGTTTGGTAAATGCACCGTGCTTTTCTTCTCTGTCCGAGCAGCCAAGGGTTCATACACGAGTCACACTCCAATAAAGACATCAGGAGAAACCCAGGGGTTCGTATCGTGCCCACGGATACGTGACCCTGAGCAGCCCAGTAAGCTCACAGTCTAAATAATAAGTAATAATGGTGGGCCTAATGCACACCTTCCCAAAGTGTGGGGCCCGCCCCTACGGGGCCGCAGAGCCATGGCAGGGGGGGCACGGTATGAAAAGGATAAAAACAATGCTTGGACACTGCTAGCAGGGGCTCCCACACAAACGCACAGCAAGAGATGAAGCGTCGCTGAACATGTTTCCAAACCAACTTCATTCTAAGCCAAAGACTAGAAAACATGGTGAAGCCTGTCTGCCCTTTGGCTTCACCTGCACAGGTGCTGAGGTAGGTCTCCCTGCAGGGTTGGTTTTCCTGTGGTCAGGAGCAGCGCTGGGCTCTTCAAATCACAGACTAACAGGATCCCACAGCTGTTTATGTTTTTGAACCCATTTTGCACAGAGAGGCATTTTTGAAACATGTATTGACAGCATGCTTAGGCTGCTGCCCCCGCGACCGGGCCTCGGGTAAAGCGGATGAAGATGGATGGATGGTATTAACAGCGATGTTGAACATTATTACACAGGAAAAAACAACTACATGTAAAATGACGCCTCTGCCTTTGTAAATGGACGGACAGTAACTGCTGTAAAGCTGCAGACAGTCAGATTAACAGTATTTCGTCTCTATCTGCCGTCCTGCAGTTCATCTCATGTAAACAATAACGTGCACACAGCGTGGCGTGGAAAAGGCTCATACCTTTGACGTTGTGTGATGAACTCTGTATTCCTCGTCCACGTAAACGCAAAAAGGAGTTTTAAAAATCTCAGTTTTCGGTGACTCGAAACAGCTGCGTGTTGAAAAACACCCGTGTAGGTGCGGGCGCAGCCTAAAAGAGTTTCTTTTCTTACTGCCTGTCATTTATTGCAGGTTACTTGTATTTGCTTAATTCTTTACTAAATGTTTGATGTGTGAAATAAACCGCAGTGGAGCAAAATAAGGGTGTGTGGTTGGAGGATGTGTGCGCGTGCAGGTGCGGGGGTGGGGGCTGATTATTTCTGAACACAAGAGGGCGGCAGCGCTCCGTGAGTCCGTGCCTGTGACGCTGGTACATAATCAGCAAGATTCACACATAAAAGCACCAACACAGATTCAGTCTGCGCCGACAAATAACTGACGTGTGCAAAGACTTCAGCAGCTACAGGAAACAGAAGACTCAGGACTCGATCAG
>NW_005187613.1:204294-205886 GCF_000239375.1 Pundamilia nyererei
CACACACACACGAGCACGTCTTTCAGTGACAGCTGCATCTCCTCATGTGAAGCCACAGACACAGCCACTACCTCACTGATGGAGACCTCAGTCAGATGATGACTGACTGTCCTGTGCAGCCGTCACATCCACTCTGCAGCTGCTCTCACTCGAGCAGCACAGACGGTGAGCGAGCTCGCGGTCCAGCTCAGATTAGAGCAGGCTGCAGGAGGTCCTGCTCCTCCGTCGGCTGCAGGTGGAGTCTGATGTTTTACTTTAGCCGTCCACGCAGTAAGAGGATTTACTCAGACTGGAAGGGATAAAAATAAAGAGTAAGTCTTTATTTTGATATGCCTCTACTCTCTACCTGCAGGAAATGCTGTCAAAACATTTTAATGTATGAAGATTACACCAGCACAAGCCACAGTCACAGTGGGATTGGCTTCATAAGCAAACTGTAAGTACACACTGAAGCCACCGCTGCACTAACACACACTGTTCATGTCACACCGCTGGAGTGACGCCTGTTCAAGGCTTTCAGTAAAACGATCAGTGCGAGTTCTGTGAAGTCAGGACTCACAAAGTCCACAAAAACGATGTTTTGTCACAGACGGTGTCACCAGCTCTTTGTCTGGTGATTCTTGTATGCAGGGAAAACGACTCCTTCATGTCTCCCCTCCCTCCGCCTCCTCCCCCTCCCTCCGTCTTCTGCAGGGAGGTGGTGCGGAGTGCACAAGAAGCAGAAAGTCTCCCACACCACAGGAAAAGCTCATCCACCATAAAGCATGACTCTGGTTTTCTGCAGTGACTTGCATTAGAAGTATGTGAGCAGGTGTCCTCGGCTCGGTTCTTGAAGGAGAAAACAAACCTGAGCGACGTGGGATTTATTCCACGCTCATCTTCAATTCCCTTCACAGGTGGAAGCTGCTCAGCATCATCATCTCTCACATTCAGGTAAGTTTACACAATAAGAAGTGGCTGTGATCGCACAAAGACAACTGCAGAACTGCCCAGAGTTAGAGCTTAAATGTCAGGTTGAAACTCTAATTTTAGCTGCTGTGATCTGGGAGTGAAGGGATTTGAGTCAACGGTGCTAAAGAAGAACCATGCAGAGCCAACGAGGCTAAATAAAGATAGGAGCTCTTTATCTGCTGCTCCGTAAACTAAACGCAGACTCTGGTCACAACATTGTTGCTGAACCCTCTTCTGATTTCATGTGAATGCAACAGATTTTCTACAGAAAAAAGGATGAAATGAAATATGTAGAAGCCCAGGCTGCAAATGTTTCTGTTTATCAGACCTTTTTGTGTGTCATCAGCCACAGACTTCATCACCATGCTCTCTAATAACTGCAGGCACAGAGTAGAGCTGAGGTCAGATGTGTTCGGACGTTTCTGCTCCTTAGGTTTGAAATGAAACAATGAAACTACGCCACAGTTTATAATTTCACATTTCAACATTTGGTTCAGTTTTATTTATATACCACTACTTACATAATCGTTATTATTAGTCTGTGAGGCTTTTCCACAGGCTGTCTTTATCTGTCCTGTAAATCACAGCACAGAGACAGCTTCCTTTTGAGCAAGCACTTGGTAACAGTGAGAAGAAAAAAC
>NW_005187613.1:208079-209550 GCF_000239375.1 Pundamilia nyererei
AACACAACTAGCTTCAGTTGTTTGACAATTAGATTTCCACGTACTCAGTCAGCCAACACAGCAGAGGACGAAGGAATCTGATTCCAGGCTCTGACACAACAAAGCTGAATAAAACGAAGCAGCGTGGAGCAGAGTGTGAAGGAATTAGTGGAGCTGTCCCAGTGAAGAGCACATGCAATACAAAAGAGAAGAGAGCAGGGTGGCACTGCTACCGTCTTTATGTCAGGAAACACAAGTGAAGTGGTTTCCTGTGTTGTGCCACTCATGTACCCACTGTGGACACGCTGACACGTGTTGCATGTATTTACAGATGATCTTGTATTATTCACATGTGTTCAAACCCCAGTTACAGTCTCATAATTAACCTGTGTGTGTGTGCCTTTGTGTGTGATGTGTTTATCTTCCCATGGTTGGTTTCCTGCTGCCCGTTATGACCGCGCTTATTCTTAAATTGTTCCTTGGTCGCAAATCCATGCAATGATTTATCGATCTTGCAGCGATGATCAACGGGTCCTCGCCGCAAAGAACACAAACAACTGCAACAACAATGACGGGTAAGATGACGTCCTCTCACACGTCTTTATTCTCGTCTCACTGATGAGTCAGACATTCTCCACGTCCGTGTACAGATTCTACAGCTGTCCACAAACCTTTCAGTTCAGGCAGCTGAATCAGTGCTGTGTCAAATCTGTGGTTCAGATGAGGGTCTGATTTGGGGCTGAGCAGTCGGTGAGCAGAGGTCTCATCGCTAAACGCATCGTCGCCATCGAAGGCAGCGTAGGATGTTTGTGACAGAGATGTGTGTTATTCTTGAGCTAGACTAGAGGCCGCCCTCAGGTGGAGTGTAAGGGCTGAGTTTAGGACTTTATTTAGAGAGATCAAACAAACTAAATGTGGGACAAAGACTAGAAGTGTGTCAAGAAGCATTTAGCATGTCAGTGTGACCTTCTCAGCTCCCTCGTTAATGACATTTACTCTCAATATACTGAGACTGTATTAAAGGAGCTCAGTTGAATTTAATGCTCTTTTATTCTCATGCATGGACTTTTTATACTAGTAGACTTTCAAACCGTTAACTGTCATTCAGGCGTCATTTTGTCTGGTGATCACTGGGGTTAAAGACAGGACGCATCCCTCGACAAGCACATCATTTCTGAGCTAGAGCTGGTAAAAATGAAAGTCTTGAGATCCACCTTCTAGCAGCTTCCGCCAGTTATTAGAAGCTTTTTGGGCTACTGTGTCAACAGTCACCCAAGTGTTGTTGTGATTTGGTGCTATATAAATAAGGTTGAAGAGGATGATTCTGACACAGGAGGAGATAGAAGATGATGAAAATGTCAGGAATACAGAGGATATTAAGAGTACATCCCCTACCTGTTTATGAACATTACAGAAAGAAGGACGACAAAAAGGATGAAAAGAAAGACGACAAAAAGGATGAAAAGAAAGACGACAAAAAGGATGAAAAGAA
>NW_005187613.1:211323-213287 GCF_000239375.1 Pundamilia nyererei
ATTCAACACTCTGGCTGGTTTTGGACTATGTGTCAGATGCCCTCTACTGCATGGACATCTTTGTGAGAGCCAGGACAGGTACTGATGGAAACTTAAGATTTTCAGTTTGTCATTATATAAAATCTTCAATACAGTATATGATAATGACTATCGTTTTCTTCTTTGTCAATAGGTTTTCTGGAGCAAGGACTTCTTGTAAAGGATGCAAAGATCCTGAAGGAAAAGTACATGAAGACACCCCAGTTCAAGTTAGACATGTTATCAGTGATTCCTACCGACATTGTTTTCTTCTATATCGGAATCAACAACCCAGAGTGGAGATTCAACCGGCTGTTTAGGTTAGGCCGTCTCTTTGAGTTCTTCGACCGGACTGAAACGCGAACCAATTTTCCAAACATCTTCCGAATCGCTAATCTTGTACTTTACATCATCATCATCATCCACTGGAATGGGTGCCTGTACTTTGCCATCTCAAAAATACTTGGTTTTGGGTCAGACACATGGGTCTACCCCGGGCCGAAAAAACCAGAGTTTTCTCAGCTGTCCAGACAGTACATTTATTCCTTTTACTGGTCCACTCTTACCTTGACCACTATTGGTGAGACACCACCGCCGGTCCGAGACGTTGAATACTTTTTTGTCGTGGTTGACTTTCTTACTGGGGTTTTGATCTTTGCAACAATTGTTGGAAATGTTGGAGCCATGATCTCCAACATGAATGCTGCACGTGTAGAGTTCCAGGCGAAGATTGACTCTATCAAGCAGTACATGCAATTTCGAAAGGTCACTAAAGACTTGGAGGCGAGGGTGGTGAAGTGGTTTGACTACCTGTGGACTGAGGGGAAAACCTGCGATGAAAAGCAGGTGTTAAAAAATCTGCCAGACAAGCTGAAGGCAGAGATAGCCATTAACGTACATCTGGAAACCCTAAGAAAAGTGCGCATCTTTCAAGACTGTGAAGCTGGTTTGCTTATTGAGTTGGTCCTGAAGCTTCAGCCTCAAGTTTTCAGTCCTGGGGATTACATCTGTAAGAAAGGGGATATTGGTAGGGAAATGTATATCATCAAAGAAGGAAAGCTCGCTGTAGTAGCAGATGATGGTGTTACCCAGTTTGTGGTCCTTAGTGACGGAGCTTATTTTGGAGAAATCAGCATCCTTGGGATCAAAGGTAGTAAGGCAGGTAACCGAAGAACAGCTAACATTCGAAGCGTGGGCTATTCTGATCTCTTTGCCCTGTCCAAAGATGATCTCATGGAGGCACTAACAGAGTATCCTGATGCTAAGAATGCTCTGGAGGAGAAAGGAAGGGCCATTCTGATGAAAGACAATCTCATAGATGAGTCGCTTGTCGCTGCTACCGATGCTAAAGACTTGGAGAACAAAGTCGATCAGATTGAAGCCAGTTTCGAAATCATGTCAGCAAAATTTCGAAAGCTGACAAATCAATACGATTCCTCTCAGCGTAAACTCAAGCAGCGCCTCAGTAATTTATCAAACCAGTTCAGAAGCCTCAGAGTAGATGAGTAGAGGTTGGCCATCAGTACTACATAGGGAGTGTCTTCTTTACAGGGACTAGTACACTGCATCCGCTCAGTACTTCCAAAGATGCAAAAATAATAAGACTGCCCTCAAACAATGTTTCCACACATAGACGACAACAACGGGTCGTACCACCACGTGGATCATTATGTCTTTTCTTGTGTTAGTGATAACAATAACAGGCTGCACGCGATGATCAGAAACATGTGGAGGGACAAACCTGGAATAAAAGCAAAGACAAAGCTGCCACCAATCAACAGCAGCAGTCAAGCAGGTTCTACAGGAGCACTACTTTAGCATCGGTGTGAGCATCCAACCAATACTGGTGGGAAACGTTTTCTTTACTACTCTGCCCAGAATCCCAGAGCGGCTCGTTCAGCAACGACACCATGACCTGGGCTTTGCACATACAGGACCTTCTCCTT
>NW_005187613.1:214631-228242 GCF_000239375.1 Pundamilia nyererei
GATGGATGGACATTAGTCATGTGAGATCTTTAGCTGTCTGCTGATGGATTTCCTCATTCTCTTGAGAATTGTATTCTTTTGTTTTTCCTACTATAAAAAAATGAACTCATAATAAAGGAAATGAATATGATGAGCTTGCCACAGTTCTTCTGCTGGCTGTGTCATCATCTTCTGGCTCTTCATGTCATCCTGATTCTTCTCTGAACTTTGTGGAGTGAGGAATAAAGTCATACTTACACATGCAGTCTTTTAAATCGATGCCAGTCTATACAAACAACTACAGCTGGCATTTATTTGTAAGAATTACAAGAATGTTACTGCTGTCTGCCTGCTTCTTGTTTCCAAACACAGTCCAGCACACAGCGCGAATAAGCTTTCAAAAGAATGCAACAAGCACATTTCTGTGTATAACCCATCATTAGAACCAACCAAAATGACCATTTCATTGACCCACCCAAATTTAAGAATGTCCACCCTTCAACGTCACCCAGAGAGCAGCTCAGGAGGTACAAATATCCTTGGACAAGATCCTTACCCCGAGTCTCCGATCCACGTGAGCAGGCGAACGAGGCATGTCGCATCGAGCGCCACAGGAAACATTACCTAACAGGATCCACGTCCTGCTCATCGAAAGTAAAAAAGATTTTATCCCACACACTTTGCCTTATTGCATCTCTGTGGCGTGATGTTTGGGCCTGCTCTGAAATCGGGACACCAAGAAACCTGTGGAGTCAAATCAGGCTTGTTGGAAAAAAGCAGTCGTCTTTATTTAGCATGTTTCACAACAATGAATACTTTGAGCCTTTCACCTGTTTCTATGTGGGAGAATTTAACTGTTGATTGAACCAATTGAGGAAATCTGCCTCCCGTTCCCAGACAGGTCCACCCCTTAACCTTGAGGCGGCTCACGTGTGCAGCAAGCAGCATCTTCAGCATTCAAACATGGAGGTACGGGTAAGGTTACACAGCTGAAACTACACCTGGCTGTACTGCTTAGCCTTCCACATGAGTGAGCATTACTGCAGTACGTAGAACAATGCACGCACACTGTGCACTGTAGTGACTTCCCAGCACAGTCCAGTGCTGTCCACATTTTTAGGCACTCCTAGTACTGTGACTCAGACGAAGGCTAAACTAGTGTTAGGAGTAGCTGATGAGGGAGGAGAAAAAGAAGAGGAGATAAAGACTGGCTCAGGTCGGTGGATGGCAGTGCTGAGCACTGTGCTCTCAGTGGTATGTTGTGGGCATCGTGGCGCTCCACGCGCTCCTCTATAAGGTACGTCAGCCACGCAGCAACGACTTCAGCGTCTGAGGGACAAACCACTGACCCCCCACCTCCAGCCAACCGCCACAAACGTACACGTTTGCTCTGAACGGCTTTACCAGACTGCAGGTACAGTCACATGACACAAGGCAGGGTTATATGACGTTAAGAGCTCTCTGTTCAAAGATGGTTTCTGGCAATAGCCGTGATGCAGTCCACACACTCGGGTCCATGGTCTGTGACCTCTTCCATGCCATCATCTGTTCTCAGACCTTTAACCACAGCGACTGGAGGAGTGAGGTCACGTTACACGCCACAAACCGTCTCTGTACAGAGAACGATACCACCCAGTACCTCATAAGGAAGTACGCACGTGGACACCTGAGCCTGCTGCGTGTAGGAGCTGTGAGGTCACACAAAGGAAAGCTTTCAATGACAGCAAGCTTCACGTGCATGTTTATGCCCAGTTTGTCCAAACGATCACAACATCTCAGTTGGAAGTAAGACATCCAGGTAGTTTGCAGGTTTAGCAACTCCTTCGCCCTCTCTCCATGTTCCTACAGACATGGATGTAGATGCGGGGGAGCGTATCTCAGTGTCTTCCAACATTTTACAAATGCAACTCGATGACCATCAAGCATTTAAAACAACTGTCTGCTGATGGAGCAGCTATTTTACATGGTACCCTTATTACCATGGTTACATGAGCTGTTGCCAAAGTGGCGTTTTCACCTCCAAGTGAGGGATGTCAGCGATTTGGGCAAAGCGTTGCTGTAAGCCTGCCTCTGCGTGACGGCCGTGCTGCCTGCCCCGAGGACGTCTGCCGACTGTGTCAGAGGATGGGTATTGCAGACTACACAACAGCAGCGGGATGTTTAAAAAGACCACCGAACTTTGAAGCAGCGAGACGCTTCTGTGTCCGAGAACATTACGCAGCCTATTGACCGATGAGGAGGAAAAGCATTCACAACAGGACGCGTTGCCTGTTGTGAGGGGAAATGATTTCACAGTCCTTATTAGAGACAAAGCACTTTTTCAGCAGTGGTTACACCTGTTTCACTGATCAGGTCACAGCGACGTGTCCACACAGTGACAGCAGACACACCTGTGTTATCTGTGCTGTAAACAGAGAGGTATGAAGGTCCACAGCAAGTCAGGCCAAGCTTACAAAACAAAGCGGCAGCAGGCGCACGGCGAGCACGGCGAGCACGGCCTCTTTCACCCTCAGAGACACAAACTGAGGAGAGCTCGCCTCACGGCTCCTGGATGCAAACGAGAAGACATATTAGGGAGATGTTTCATCAGCGGGAGATGACCAGATCAAAGTCCAGCTTTACACTCCAACGGCAAAGGAAACTACTCACGTCACCGTGAACTAAGATGGTCTCGTTAGGTTCCAGGTGTAACCACAGCAACAGACAAAGCTTTATCAGGTCTGCAGACGGGAGGGGGGGCTATGCAGCGTGAGCCGTTTCTACGAGACTGAACCCAAAGCAGACGACACCGAGTACGTGCTGGGCTTCTACCTGTCCGCTGTACAGGTTGGCACAAGGAGAGCATCTGAGACTCAGTCTACATGTGTACATCCTCCACAGCGTGGGTACGGTATGCACTGATATATAAACACTGATTTTATTTAGAATCCTCAACACAGGCAGACAAGGAAATCAAACGAACAATAATGGCAACCTGTGACCAAAGAACAAACATTCTGAAAATGTCTAAGTGCACTTACACATCTCTGCATGTCCCCCAAAGGAAGAAGGCCCGAAACTGAGAAGGAGAACAAGCTATGTGATGTGCCGTCCTGGACCCAATCTCTTTCCACGCGCTCACCTCAAAACAGACTGGGTGGAAACAACAAGCAATGACTACGCTAGAGTGGAATGGTCAGTGGGGAATACGATGCAGTAGCGAACACTAAACTAAATCTCTGTGGGAGCTGTGGGCAAGAGTTCAGGGGTACTTTGTCGCCGAGTTTATCGAGTTGGAAACGCATCGTCCCGTATTTGCATTATTTCTTTTACATTTATCACAACAGGCAGGCATGAAAAACGTGAAGCTTCAAATAAATAACGAGGAAAATGATCCTTTCTGTACACAGAAAGCACATTCACATGTGTGGATGTGGGAGCGGGTACTCGAGGAGGTCTCTACGTTTACACTGACTGATGTGTGATGATGCAGGCACAGCAGCGGATCTATTAGAGAGATTTATTAGAACCACGTATCCACTTTCATTATTCACTTGCTTTTCCTCGAACATACTCTGGCCTGTCTGGTCATCTTTGAGATTGTGTCTGATACAGGAAGGGCAGGGCAGGGTTTATGGGCTTTCTGAGAAGGAGTCTGTTGGGAGCAGGGGTTCAGAGCATGCCAAACCCTTTGGCATAGGTGATGGCTTTCAGCAGTCTCTCCCTCAGCTTCTCCTTGCTGTTGTACTCGGGCAGCAGCAGCACGTTAAAGCAAGTGTGAGAAGTCGGTAACCTGCCGAGAAACCACACATCACACAGACAACACGTCAGGAACAAAGCAAATCGTCACACAGCAACACCGAGTGTATGCAGAGACAAGTTACAGGAAGTATACAGGCCGACAGCTCCACAAAGGGCTGTGATGCCTGCTGCTGTCACAATCTGTGTCCTTTATGTCCAACAAAAACAGACTGGCTTTAACTGGTTCATCCTTCCAGTCTGTTCACACACAGTCATGCCAGTTTCTCGAGATACCTGCACTGGTGTGATGACTGATCAGCTTCCTCATCGTTTTTACAACATGTGATGACTCGTAATAAGCCACGTTCTCTCATGTCTACTTACTGATAAGCATGTACATTTTAAACACTGTGTACTGGACTCCTGCTGCTGAAACATGGACACAGTCAGCTGTGCATAAAGACTTTCGAGCTTCAGTCACTAGCAGGAAGCAGAGCGCACGCAGCCGTGCACCACAACAGAAGAGGGACAGGAAACGGAACGGCTGCGGCTCACCTGTCTGTGTCGGGACCGTTCTTGGCGATGATCATCTTCAGCTTGCCCAGCCCACCCACAGGCGCTCTGTCGGTGCCGGTGGTGAACTGTAGGAAGAGGCGTTTCTGCTCCTCGCCAAATGAGTGCAACGTCTCCCAAAACTCCCTACGACACAAACACGAGGAAACGCCTTCATCAAATATATATGAATTCAGTTTCAAAACATAGCCAGTGGATGCACAGACGTATGTGCTCTGTTTAAACATACAGGTTAACGGTGAGCGAGGTTTCAGTCTTTGCATATTTGTGGTCTTCCAAAGTAAACTCTCGTTTTCTCAGCTGGAGTCTGCGCCTGGTGACGAGGCTGCAGCTGCACAGTGAGGAGGAGGCAGTGCTGATGTCAGGCGCTGAGGCCCCGTGAGTGTCAGGAACGTCACACACAGACCGCGCTCGCACCGCGCCCGCCGCGCTCGCACCGCGCCCGCTGCACTCCTCCTCGTTTGGATATATTTCTCATGTTTGTCATTTCTTCCTGCATCTACGATTCATACTTTTTATTACTGCACAGTTGGTGTGGAGCACTCACATCATCGTTGCACATGCACAGTGACAATAAAGGCCTATTCTGGTCTGTTCGCAGTCTCGGGTGCAGGAGTGCATGCAGAGGAAATGCACCTGCAGACTGGGCCGAGCTGTGCAGCACTGACTGGAGCTGATAATGGGCCAACATGGCATACTGTTTCCTCCTCCTTCATCAACTTCACAATAATAACTGTCAATTAACACGTTCCCACTTGCCCAGTTGCATGCTGGGAATTGCTAGTTATGGTCTGTTAAAAGCTGAGAGGCTGTGTAGCTGCACTCTGTGCAGGAACAGAGACGAGCAGCGTGATGGAGACGAACTTGGAGCAAAGCAGGAAACATGTTGCGATCACATCAGCTCACGCTTCTGCCGTCTCACCTGCTCCAGGTGTTTGTTGGGGCTCTCCTGGGAGCGCCTCCACAGTCAGCCACAGATACACAGCCTCAGTGAACCCAGCTAACACTTTACTGAAGCTAACGTGTTACTGAAATATTGATTCTTATGTTCTACAATTGCTTCTCAGATTAAAATATCGACATCTGTAGTCCATCATTAACAGGAACACAGTGGACTTTATCGTTAGGATCATATAAATGACTGGTAGGAACTACTTCTTCTTCCGCCTGTCACAGTGACATGCAAATTATGGCTGTAAAAATGCATCACGCCTCACGTGTGCTCGCTCGCTCAGTGGATGTTCGTAAGCAGAGTCATGTGTGGCGAGGCCACAAACCTTGTCGAACACAAAAGTCAATTATAACACAGAATAAGATGATGAGTTTATGATGAGGCGAACTGAAGGAGCAGCGGGACGGGTGTTGCTAGGGCGAGACAAACGCTGCCCCTGGCGTCCTTCGGTGCTGCAGGTGTGGCGCTGGTGGCAACCTGCAGCGCTGCTGCTGAATTTAGGACAGTGACTTACATTTAGGCCCAGCTGTTTGTGTTGATGTTTGAGAGGAATTCACAGCAGCCTTAAAACTACACAATCCCATTTATGGGATCGGCGAGGAAACAAGCGGCCTCACACGTCACTACTGGAAGAACCATTCCAAGCAGAGCTGGTTTTGAAGGTTTAAATCCACACACCCAGTGTGGGGAGCTTTCCCCCACACTGCAGTCCTGTGAAGTGGGGCTGGGTTTTGATTATCGATGAAAATGGATTCTGGCTTGGATAACGTGATATCGATTCATCAAAATCCTGAATCGATTTTTAAATATAAATTTATTTTGGCCGAAACGGCAGAATCTCAGGTTAAACCTCACAAACTTTCTACAACCACCAAACAGCTGAAACAGTGAATGAGAGCAGGAACACGGACTCTGCACGGAGACGTAAACACAAAGCGCTGTTACGCACCAGTCTACCGTTGTTTGCAGCCAGTCGGACGCCGTTTTTCCTTTTACTTACTTCTGAAAACAAAGCCTCATTTCTGCTGTTCAATACTGAACAAATTAAAACTTTTTAAAATGATGCAAAATTGCAAAACTCTCAGCTGTGTTTCTAATCAAACCTCTCTAACTTTGCTCTGCTTCACTTCAGCAGCATCAGGTCATGTTCAGATGTTGATTAATGGTTTTCTTTTGTTTCTGATCTACTGCAGAATATTTGTATAAATCCCAGGAAAACCACCTTCATGTTATTCTGTGTTTTATCCTCAGCTACTTTGACACAAAGGCCTCTGCTGTGATGCTCACACCTGTGATAAAGTCTCACAAGTGTCAGTTTTCTTTTTATAGATATAAAAATATGGATACGTACTGATAAATGATAAGAATTATAATATTTCTGACTGCGGCAAAAGTTCCCCGATTCAAATGGAATCGGTGAGGATACCCAGCCCTACTGTGAAGCACTGAGTATCCGTCTGCTGGAGGGCCACATGGTGAGAACTGGTCTCCACTGCTTTTGATTGTGGGCCGTGACTTTATGATGATATAAAAATGCCTTTGATTAGTGTGGACTTTGAGCTGGGTTATAAAAACTAGACACAGCGCGCTGAGCTTGGTTTTCAGGTCAGATTCTTACTTGATTATCCGAGAATCTCTGTTATAACCTCCGTCGTATTCTGTTGTTTCTTCAAGTGCTAGGAAGTCCAGGTTCTACAGTGGGAGACAAAACATGAATGAATGACTGAATGACATCACTAGCATATACAAGCATCCATTAAAAAAAAACTCTCACCCTGCTTCCACAAATCAGGAGCTCGATCTCCTCTGCTCTGAACAGGTACTTGAGCGGAGACTCGTTGGTGACCATGTGGAAGCCTCTCCTGAACGCCTTGAACTGCTTCTCCACGCTTTTGTTCAGAATGTACTCTGAATACTGTGCAACAAACTCCTATATGAACACACATCAATGAGAACATTTAACAAACGCGAGCTCTGAGGGGCGGCCGGCCTTGAACACCATGTCATCCCTTATCTTTGTGTTACTTTTAACATTTCCATTTTTATCAAAAACAAACCACCAGCAGCTGGAAACAACAAGAAGTACAGTGTTGTAAACAATGAGAGCTGGATAGTGCACAGTCAATATTTTATAAGGACATGGCAACACCGTGCACCCCGAGTCCCCATCGCCTCGGCAACCTCCTTTGTTGTGTTGCATTTGTGCCGCATACAACGGGACTTTTAGCCGTGTTGCTGTAACTAGCCCATGCACGCTGAGGAGCTACTCAATTTGAATGGAAGACATCCAGATGGAGTTTAAACCAGTGAAAAGAGGCATCAAGCTTTACCAGAAAGCACCGATGACAGCTGTAAATAGTAAACATTAAACAGCATCAGTGCCATCAAATCTCTTCCAATCAGATTTTGAGAAGCTATGACGGTTTGTGACAGTGAGCTGAAAGTCAGCTTACCTTCGAGTGGTGGCTGCGAAGCAGCTTTCCTCAGGTTCTCTTCTAATATTCAAAATGTGGCCAAACTTCAGGTTTAGAAGGCTGAAAAAATGTCACTGCCATCTTTTTACAGGCTGACATAGACAGAAGCTTTATTGATCCCAGGAGGAGTCCAGACGTAAACATGGTGCAGCCATGTCTGGGAGACTGCTCCTAACTGGGACTGTGCACTAACCAGCTCAATAACTTCCCATGGTAACAGTTTCAGGACCTGCACACAATGACCTGCCCAGGTGCTACCACAGGATCATGCAACCCTAAAGCTCCGCCCTCTTAATAAATCACAATCAGCAGAAAGGTTTGGGTCAGATAAGCTGAATGAAGTGGAAAAGCACACTTTGCCTGTGCGTATCGTAGGAGGACAAACGGCTCCACGGTTCTCTTCAGCTCACCTTTCTGTTTTCATTGGTGACGGGAATCTTGTCCCCATTTTCCCTTAAATCGTACATAAGTGCATTCCCAAACAGGTCCGTATGAGAAATCTGGAACGTGATCATCATGTCCTCCTCCACGCTGCCCTCATACTCCAGGAGCTCCTTCAGACTCTGGTATAAAACCTGTCCAGCGGTTCAGGACAATCAACACGTTATAATTAGCATAACATCAGCATTAGCATACATCATATCACAAACATGGCTGCTTTTCCTCCCAAACTAAAAACAAAAACACAGCACAAACAGCTGCTTAGGTGATGCTTACCGGGTTGGCATCAGCCAAGTCCCTGAAAGTTCCTTTCTTGCCCATTAACTTCCTGTAGACCACCATGGGAAAGTGGACATCCAGGATACAGTTGTTATAGATGGCCAAACCGAGAACGATGCCAATCAGTGTGTACTGGCCCTCATTTTCAAACGACGACGGGTTGAACCAGAACAGTTTGGTGTGCTCATCATACGTGAACATGCCTGCAGCAAGAAAAACAGAGCACACGCCCGTGAATCCTGGGATACGAAGCAGCCACGCGAGAGACGCTCCATGTGCACACGGAAAAAGCAACACATCAGTTTTCCCTGCTCTCTATCACTGTGTTTGTCTGTTGTCAGGTTAGCTAAAAACTACTCAGCTCGTTTCCATTAGACCTCACTGGGAACATGAGAACCCTCTCAGGTCTGGAAGGACGTCTTTCAGACAACTTTGACCAGAGACAGTTCGATAACATGACAGCTGACACACTTTAGGTGGAAGAAAGCAGGACGCAAAACCCCCACAAACTTTACTTTCCAGTTTCCTAAAACTAGGCTTTGAAAAGCCAGTCAGAGATCCGGATTCAGTTAGCAGTGCAGCAGCGATATCTATGAAATCCTGAAAGGGGGGCTGACCGGAAACAATTCTAAGAAAGACCAGATCACTCCGACCAAGGATCTGAATGGATTCTGATGGGCCGACAGTGAACGCTCTCAAATCCAGCCCTGCATGCTGTGTTAGTGCCACGCTGCTGTGTATCGCCCACAGAGCTGGACCGAACTGTGGTAAAGTCCAAACAGCAGACACGTACTGCCGCAGCTTCACACTCAGGTCCAAGTTCAAGGTGAATTATTAAGCCAGCATCAGCAGTTCAACGTGTATGTGCGACGCTTGTTTAAAGCCATCTGAAACTAAACTGCTCGCGATGCTTTCTTACCAATATCTGGGTTGAAGATCTCCTCCACCACCAGCTGAAAGAATTCTTTGGAAACACCTCCTTCATCGACACCTTGCTCTCCTTCAAACTCCACATACAGCTGCTTCTTCAAGTCTGCAGGATTTTCCATTGCTATCATTTCCAGCTGCAGACACACACAGAAGAAACGTTCACAAACATTAGCGCCTTGAGGCGACTGTAGTTGTGATTTGGTGCAATATAAATAAAATTGAATTGAACCCATCCAAAACCCAACTAATCAAAGGGACACTGAAGTCGGTTTGAATGCACATACCCTGACCAGAGCATCGTCAATGATGTGGTCTCTGCGCACTTTGAGCCTCAGGTAAGGGTTGAGCTGCTGACCCTGCACCAAGCTGTAGAGCACCGTGATCCGCCGCTCGCTGTACATGCGGATGCGGTTGTCGTAGTACAGACCCAGGTTCTTGGTGACGGCGTTCAGGATGAACGGACAGGTCATGAAGGAGAATTTGTTTTCAGTTTCAACTTTAAAGAAAGTATAGTCCTTGTCCATCTCTAACACCTCGTTCAGAGGCTCGTTGACAAACTCCTCAAAGGGAATGAGCGGCCGCCGGCAATCGCTTGTACGGATTCCCAACTCCGTCTCCAGCGGGTCTACTCGAGGGCCCTTTTTGTTCCTGCGCTCTTCACCCAGGAGCTCCTGCAGGGTGAGGTCACTGGACTCTGGAATGGGCTCCTCGTCTTCTTCCTCGTTGTGCTCCATGTCAAGGTCGCCACCCAGCACATTTGCATAATAGACGATCTTCAAGCACTTAGTGGCCGCCACCACAGCGTCGTCGTCGTTGACCAGGTTGCGGCTGTTGAACTCGTTACTGATCACCTTGTAGGTAATGAGCTGCTGGAAGGTCTCCACCATGCGCCGGATCTGCTCAGCGCTGTAATGCGACCACAAACGCGCCAGCTTGGCCTGAGCTGCCAGCGGGAGTTTGCTCATGGCCTTACAGAACTGTGGGAGAGCGATCTCAAGGTACTCGGGGCTGTGGAGGTTGCTGTTTTCCATCACTATTACAAAAAGGTTCAGGTAGTTTGGGTCTCGTGAATACACGTTATGGTACGTCAGGTCACACTCCACATTAGGCGAGAGGTAGACCAGCGCATTCAAGAAGGCGGCTTCGATTTTATCATTGGACAGGAGGCGCTCGTAGACCCTTCGCACAGCTTCAATATCGACCGAAACCTCATCGGGAGCCAGCTTTTGGACGTCGTTTTCTCCCGACGAGCACTCGCCGAGCCTCGATGATGATGAGGAGGTGGGGGAATCCTCCTCCATAGCTGTAGTTGAACTCGCAGCTGCCTCCTTTTCATCTTCATCCTTGTCCTCGTCCTTACCTTGGAGAGACTTGAGCTCCTCCTTGGTGTGCGGTTTGGACCTCCGAAAGCTCTGCACCAGTCCCTCAGCACTGGAGAAAACTCGGCCTATCACTCGGATGAGAGGGGAGTAATCCTCCTTTTCACCACAGGTGTCCAGGATCTCATACACCTTCTCCTCTGTCAGGTAATTTACATCTACACACAGACACAAATGTTGTTACCAGAGAAAAACAAAAACACAAACTGCACGAGTGAAACAGCGCAATCTGCTCACCTTTAAAATTGTCTCGCACAGAGTGGATGTCCTTATGGTTCATCTTCTTGTTGCTGCACGCAGAGTTGCTGTGAGCGCTGCTCTCCTGGTAGGTGGAAGCGGTGCCTTTCTTTGAAGGGTGTGGGTCGCATAGCTTGGCATTGACTTTGTAGAGCTCCAGGGCTTTGACCGCTGCCTCGTTGTTATCCATGCGGCTGAAGCCAACTGATGAGGCACACCACGAGTTGGAGCAAGACTCATTCCCACAGCCCTCCGTTAACTGGTGGTAATAGCGCTCTATTAGATGCTTGGCAGCTGCTCGCTTCCTGTGATCAGAGGTAAAACACAAGGCGGTAAAAGCACTGCGCGAATCCACTGTGATCCTCATAAAGCACTGAGTGCAATGTGAAATAATGGGAGACGCGAGATTGACTGCAATGCTTTTCCCACTTGAGAATCACTAAGAGTTTCTGTCAACAGACAACACAAGAGCTGAGCTTGGTCTCAGGCTGGATGCTGAGCTCGGGCTTATGGAGCATCTGGACGTGTTGCATTTCCAGCCACTTTCAGGTCAAGTGTCACGACAGATTTATTATCAGTGTTTAGAATAAATTTAAACTTGACAAAAACCTTCTGATTCTGCTAATTACACCACTGTCCAGAAGACAGCAGCATTCCAGCTGCAGTCGTATTGGTAAACACTGAAGCAATACTAATAGAACAGCAGTATTATTCATTCACAGGTACAGATACAACTGATAATGTAAACTCAAAGCTCCATAAATTCCATGCATAATTAAAGCACTTTAACCTGAAGTACTTTAATTATGTTTTATTTAAGCCAACGGTCCTTCAAATGTTCACATCATGAGCAAACAGTGTGACAGCTGCTGAGATGAACTGGGTGTGTATCACACTAACAATACAGCTGACAACATTTAGTCAAGAAACAAGATGAAGACAAGAAAGAAGCGAGGACAGACCCTAACACCAAGCTCCTGAACTGCACACATGGAAGGTAATGAGTTTGACTTACATTCGGCTTGCTTCTGGGTTTTCTATTTCAGGCTCCTCGTGTTCTCTAAATGAACAACAAACAAGGATAAGAACCACGGCACAGGTCATGATGACTACACTGACATTTCAGAGTACTGCTGGCTCTGCTGTGGGGTAACAAAGTCAGAGTCCTGCTCAGGAAATTGGTCGAGCTGTGTAGAAGAGGACAACAGTCTAACCAGCAAACCCACATTCGCTCTTTTTAAAGCTAAGCACTGGCTTCCACTTAGTGACCGGGGTCGCAGTAAATGTAATCATCTATGTAGATAATTCATTTTAGCTCTTTTGTAAAATGTAGCATTAACCTAAACCCTGTAGTCCAGTTTGGACGAGCTGGGAAAGCCCAAAAATGTTGCCACTGGGACAATCTGTCGCTCACTTTAGCAAGCTAACACAGCAAATGCTAGTTAGCCTACTTTGTTACTCATACAAAAGTAATGTCTTCAAAGTGACCCGCGGGCAGATTTCTTTCGTTTTCATTTAACCAGTGCTTGCTATAAACTTTGCCCCAATGTGTTGCCCGAAACAAAGGAGCACTAACGTCCACACAGCCTCCAACAACAGCTAACTAGCCCCCGCTCTGATTGATCGTCCTAGCATCCCGAGCCTTTCCTCTGAGCATCCCCACCTATCGGCTCCTCCGGCGGAGCTCGTCTCGGCCTGTGGTGGCGCACACTCACAGTCCTCCTTCTCGTCGGAATTCATACGAGACTTTATGCCAGCAGTTTGTTATCCTGTTGCTGTTTGTGGGTGTTGTAGGTCCTGCGCGGCTTCTCTCCAACGTAAACAGCACACTGCTTTAAGTCCGATCGGACACCGACGAAGGATTTTCTATAGAAAACTTCATTCACGGCCTTCCTACTACAGGCTCTCTCCTCTGCCTGAGCTTCGCAGCCATCTTGACTTCACCATCATACTACGTCCCACAATGCACTGCGTTCTAGCTCCAAGAGCTACTGGAATGGATCACAAGGAACTGGACTGCATCATTATTATATTATATACAAGCGTTGTTGTTTTTATAAAGTAATAATAAGTAAAAAGAGTAAACACCTAGAAGCACTTGTAGAAAGGTAAAGGGAGGGCAGAGAGGAAAAACAGGAGTTCCCTCATCAACGCTCAGCCTCCATCCACAGCTACAGCTTCAGCTTTCATGAAAATGGACAGTTTGAAGCTTCGTTTTAAAGGTCAAGGCAGTGCGCCTAAAACAAAACCCACCGGAGAGCTGATTTTCCAGGAGAGCACTCTGACAGCTAAAGGCTTTACCGCCCATTCTACTTTTGAAAAACCGCCTGCAGCCTGACAGCAAAGCCCTCTATTTAACTCATTTTGTAATTAAGGTATTTATGAAGGTTGGTTTTGAGGTTTCTGCATGTAAGGCAAAGCTTTTGAAATCTTGGTTTGGCTTTAACAAGAAACCAGAGAAGAAATGCTAATAAGAGAAACATGACTCTTCCCAGTCCCCATCAGTGTACTCTCTGCAGTATTTTGAATCAGCTGGAGGCTTTTCAGACACCTATGGGGACATTCTAATAAGTAATTACAGTTGTCTGTGCTGGAAGTAACAAAGACAAGGATTTTCAGGTCAACCTGACTTCAAAGTACAGGGTGG